>NC_087549.1:39334920-39498423 GCF_036250125.1 Pseudopipra pipra | reverse complement strand
TTATGCATGGTTTGTGCATGCAAAAATATATTGGCATGAGGTGATTAGATGTGATGTGTTGACCTTGGATTGCACTCAGACACCCACCCAACTGCTCGTTTACTCCCCTTGCTCAACAGGGACGGGTGAGAAAACAGGATAAAAATCCCTGTGGGTTGCAGTAAAGGGAGATCCCTTAGCAGTTAACATCACAGGCAAAACAGACTCAACTTGTGGAAAACTTATTTAATATATTGCCAGTGAAAACAGATATGGATAGTGAGAAACAGAGGTACAAAATAAAACAAGTTTTTTGCCCTATATCCCACTTTTACCAACATCAGCTTCACTCCTTCATCCCTGACCCTTCTGCCTCCCCATCCCATGTGGCAAAGGGTGATGGGCAATGGGGGGGTTGCAATCAGTCAGTAACAGTTTATCTCTCCTGCTCCTTTCTCCTCACACTTTTCCTCTGCTCCAGCATGATCCCTCCTACAAGATATAGTTCCTTCAAGACAAACCTGCTCCAGTGTGGGCTCTCCAGGGGCCACTCTTTCTTTATCCATGGTCCTTCACAAGTGGTGAGAAATTACCTGCCCCACCATGGTTCTGTCCCACAGGGGCTTGGAGCACCTCCTCCCTTTCCTTATTCTCTCACCCTAATGTTTATACTGCTGTTCTCATGTCCTTCTTTCCCCTCTCATCTGCCTACCAGGATTTTTTGCTCTTCCTTAAATATTTTTTCCAGAGGTGCTGCCATCTTGGCTGACGGTTTCGGCTGTGTCCTGTGGTGTCTCACTTTGGAGCTGGCTGGAAACTGGTTGGAACCATCTGTGTCTGGCATGATGCAGGTCCCTGGCCTCTCCTCATGAGGCCACCCCCTGTGTCCCCATGCCAGCACTTGAGCATAGACACCCAGTACATTAGAAAACAGTTTTATGGAGAATTGATTAGGAAACCAATACTATTTCTAGCACCACCATGTTTTTACTTCAACAGATTTATTTCCAAATTTTGTACCATTTCAGTTCTAGTTTTGTATTGTTGCTTTGAGAGTTTTTGTATTCTGAAGTTTTAATTTCTTACCATATTTTGATGTGTGGGTTGAGCCCACACCTGCAGCAGCCCCAAGACAGCCACTAGGGTCTGGCAGGCCCCTGCCCTGCAAGCTGGGAGGGATAGCATACAAACCTTTGGACAGGTGATACAATGACTTTACGAAAAAAACAAATATTAATACTAATTTTCTCCCTATTCATGCTTAAACACTCTTGTAGGCTAATTACAGTGTATTTTTTTTAAAAAAGTTGCATATTCCTAAAAAAAAAATAAATGTTTTCATAGAAGACTAAAATCGTCTAAATGGAATTTACTGTGTACATCTTTTGTGGGTTTTTCACTTGAATATTTTTCCAAAGCATTGCCAATAAAACAGTTCCAGTTGATCTTATTAGTGGCCATAAAATGGAAATCTGTGTGCCTGGTTCCTACAAATCACTCAAATATACCAGGATAAAATTTGTTCAGAAGCTGCCTAAGCAAAGTTCAACAGAAGAGTATAGGCAGAATCACAAAAATGTGGATCAACAGAAAGGCATTTCCTCAAAACTTATGTTTTAAAAGGATTTTTACAGGTATAAAATATAGTATAATATAGTAAACTATATATTTTTCTCTTTCCCCTGTTGGGTGGCAGGGACAAGTGCTACTGCAGCTGGTACTGACTTCATGGAAGGTGTCCATATACGCAGTACATTGGACAGAGCAGTGCAGGTGGAGCCTTCTCCCATAGATGGTGCCCTATATTTAGCTTAGCATTATGTTGTCATGATGTTTCTTCTCAAGAGCTAATGGCAGGGGTTTTGTTCTTCTTGGGGTTGCTGCATTCTCCAGATAATCCCTTGATTTCTGTAAGCTACTTGCAGCAACCTCAAGGCATTGAAAGACTAAGAAGAAATGTAGAAATCATGGAAATGAGCCTGGAGTCAGTGGGTATGTTTGTGCTGCACATCCTTCACTGGAATAGAAGTTACCAAATTGCCTAACAGACGAGTCTAGCTGTGAAAGTACGGAAGTCTAAGTTTGGATTCCTAACAGGCAAAATGATTTCATGGTTCTTGTTGTCCCTGCATGGCAAGTTGACTCTCTTTATCTGTGTTGATTTGATTCATAGTTTGTAAGAGAACTCCTGAAATACACCAAAGTTTGGGTAAAAGAATTAGTTTGGAACTAGGGGCAAGGCAAAGGGGAACTGTTCTTGATGTTATCTTGAAATAAAATTATGACTATCATTCATGTATTTAAAGCTATGACCAGGATTGCTGCTCTGCAGAAGCTTCTCAACATTATGTCTAACAGTTAGATTTGCTAAGATGAATATTACCTTGAGTGCAGCAAGAGATAAATCATTAGACAGGTGTCTTGTAAAGACCCTAAGAATCTGCTCAAGATACATGCAGTAAGCAAAACTCTTGCCAGTTGACCTGGGTTTTCTATGCAGAGTCCAAACCACTGCTGGTAAAAAAAATAGGAGTAGGTAAAATAAGTAAGGTTGAAAGTAACATTAATATATAGAATGTTTCTAGAGTTCCGAGGCAATGGTAAGTTGTTGTCATGAGCCAAATGAAAGAAACAGCTGGAAGCTGTCTCACCAGAACTATCTATAGAAAGCAGCTATTCCTATATATGCTAGCATGTTCTATGATAATTACATAACACATAGGAGAAGTAATATCAGGCATAATACTGACTTGAATTTCAACAAGGAAGAGTTCCTGTCACCCCTTATGCTGTTACCCTGCCTCGGTACATTGTGGGAGAAAGCTGAGCTGAATGTTGGCAAGCTGATGAAACCGTCTATGCTGCCCTGAAAATCCCTGTCTGTGAATGCAGCCTGTGGCAAAAACTGGAAATGTGAACTACTGGAGACTCATCCTCAGACACTGACAGTCCCATGTTTGTGGGTAGCAAACAGTCTGAGTGTAAAACTAGAGAAATGGAATGTTACAGTAGGGTGGCATTTCTATCTAGACAGAATCAGATCTACCTCCACTTAAAAAAGAAGAACAAAGTCCTTTTCTGACCTCAGGCAGCTTATTTCAGTTGAACAGAATGCTTTTGATCTTGATTTAGGGCAGCTAATATATGACAAACTTGCTGACATGGGAAAGTAATAGGATTATCTTGGCAACAAGCTTATGAGGGAATAACCCAGGTGAGGGGGAGAGTTTATATTGTTATCCCTTTAGATGATAGGAAAGCATAAAAAAGGTAAGATTCATCTTTAGGTTTCATCTCACAGTATTGGTTGGGGAGTGAAACTCATGAGCATGAAACACATACTGATGACCTGGACATTATGGTCCTTGAAGTCATCAAAAGCTGACCTTAAAGCATGCAAAGCGTCCTGTGTACTAAACCATGTATGGAAGCACAGTATGTACAACATGCCATACATTGCTGTACTGTGTATGGGAATAAAAGAATTAGTGCAGAAACCCATAGACAATTGTCAAGCTGCTTGCAAGCCTGCCTCCATGTGAATCTCTAGCAGAGCAACATAGCAAAAGCTGTGTAAATACAGCAAGACATTTTCTGAAGCTGGAGGGATGCAGTCATGATAAGCTATTTCCTACAGGACTAAGATTCAAATATTAGAGAACCTTGGCTTTGGTTCAGAGAAGCACCTGGAAGCTTGGATGCATCTATCAGCACCTCTCCAGCTGAGTAGGAAACTCATAAAATAGGCTTTCTTAAAGTAATGTTTCATAGTCCCAGAACCCAGAAAATGTTGTCATGCCCAGATGTCCTTCTGCATTTGGTATTCCCGCTTTTAGATAAGTTTACTCCAAGACACGGTGAGATGAGCACAAGTTTAAAAGGAAGGATGAAGCAGAGACAGACACAGTTGGCAGTAGTTTGATTTCTGAAATCAGGTTGAATGTTAAGGAGCATTTTCTGTGATCAGTTCATCCATTTATATGCTTTCCAGCTGACTCAAGCTGTTCTGTACTTATGCTATATAGGATTTATGGACTGATGTGATTAGAAAAAAGCGATTTATGGAGTTGAATATGCCTTTACTATCTCAAGTACAAATTAGGAGTAAAATAAAATTACTGTGAGAATGAGACCTGTATTTTTTTCAGCTACACTCCAGTCTAAAGATTATATTGTGGGATATCATGCAAAGGTAGAGGTGTCAGCAAGATACAACTAAGTTGTGAATTGCCATGCAGAGATGTAATATAGAAAACCCCTATGTGTTGTGAGCAATTCTATTTGGTTTCCCCATGAACAAAATATTTCACTCAGATTTCTCACAAATACTGTTGAGAAGAATTTCATTGGCTTTCCTGTAGTTAGTTGGGCTCGCTTGCTTCCCTGAAATCTTACATTTGTGAATGTATTCATCTCTGTATACATTCTCTTTTCCCTTACATATATTTGCTTTCATTTGTGAAAGTCATGTTAGTGGGTTTTTTATCTTGTCTCTAAGGAGGTGTAGCTCATTGCAGTGTATCAAATTTTATATTTAAATTATCAGTATGGATATGCCGCACTCTATAAAATGCAAGCACATCTTGGAGAAATTAATAATTTCCAGGGGAAAAATTAAACTTATAATTCAGTCAAGGCAGTTCTGTTCTTTGTTTATCAGACAGATAGTGTACTATCTTAAGAATATCTGAAACTCATCTGTAATAAAAAGTTGTCATTCCTTTATACAAATAACATAATTAAATAATACAAACCCTTAACAGAATAAAAGAGGTTAAACTGTATTTTTCACTCAAAACAGATTATAATTAGTTCCTAGCAGAAAGTTGTCTTGATACAATCTATTATTTTCTCACTATTGTGACTGTTGTTGATGGGCTAAGCTGCAAAGTGGGTACATACAATCCCACTCCCATTCATTGCTAGAGTGTCAGGTGTCCATTTTAGAAACAGACAAAAGCATCATTTGCCTGATGCAAATTGTAATGTGATGCTTTACCTATGCAAAGCCTGTATCTCTTTCCTTTTACAAACAGAACTTTAGAGACCAAATCACATACTGTGGAAAAATATTTGAAGGTTCAGCTTCAGAAAAGAAAGAACCAGGAACATGTTTCATGCTTCCTAAGGCCATTTTAGAGAATTTTCCTGTTCTTTCAACAGTCTGTAAAGGATGAGCATACAATTGCTTGTGTATATATTCACTGGGAATGGCTATTTAATCTTAATTACTGAGATCAAGACTCTAAATACAAGACTCTCATAATACAAGACTGTCAAATACACCATAAAGCTGCTGCAGCACCCAAAAAGTGTACATAGGCTGCAACTGAGCAAGCAGCAAAGCTGGTTCTTGTTCCTCATGAATGGTGGCTCCACAGATCACATCCAATTTCTGTACACTTCTGGGTGGCAAATAAGCCTTCCTGACTGCAGACTTTAACTTCCTGACTTGTTAAAGTTTTGGTTTGACAGTAATAGGAATTTATTTTAGTTCCTCTTTTGAAGTAGGGATAAAGAGGTTTATCCAAATACATACTCAGCAACTGCATTAATAGGTTCTAATTAATGAATTATCCATTCAGTGCTACAATAATTCACTTTATCTCTGACCACTCCCAGTGAATTATTGATATAGTGACATTTATTAGCAAACTGCCATTTGCATCACTTTTACATTATTCTTTTCATTATTAATTTACTTTTAATAATTCTTTAGTGCTTAGTCTCATCAATAAAGAGGAACAGATGGAGCCTATGAAGTGCTTAACCTTATCTTAATTCTATATCCCTAACACCACTGCCAATAGCACAAGGGTAGATACATAATACATTAACTGACAGTTCTTTCCTTTTGTACATTCCCTTGTCTCCTTTCTCTCCTGTTTGCCAATATCCCTGAGTTTGTTCTGTAAAAGCAAAGGATGATTCCCTATTAATGACTATTTAAATAACAGAATTACATTACTATTGTACTTGCTTCTTTCTGTCCCAGCAATGACTATGAATTAATTAGCATTAGAACACTGGAAATTCCTATGAATTTACCATTATATTCTGTGTGCATTATTGAACGATTTTACACTTCCTAATGCAAAACTGATGATATCTCTACAAACCTCAGGGGGAGTGCGTGAGGTCATTAAAGTTACATTTGCAAAGAAAACATGTGGATTTCTTGCTCACATTATTTTTTCCTGTGCTGATAATGCTATTTTTGAGCTTTTGTTCAGAGTGGCTTATTTGTATTGAAAGGTTCTTTTACCCTTTATCCTATTCATCTACCTTTCCAAACTTTTCATTTCAGGAGGGAAACGAACTGTGTTTTTTCAATAATTAAAACATTCCTACAGGAAAACAAGAACTTACATTTTCAGATCGTAGTGTTGTCTTCAGAGGTAACAAACACAGAAGGACAGCCCAGTGTGAGAAAACATACATGCAAGTCAGAAATGAAAATAGCAATTTACACCATGTCTTCTTCCTGTCTTCATTGCTGATAGCTTATTTTCTCCGTGAAGGAGGATTCCAGCAGTAACGCTGGTGTTTTGTCATCTACGTGGGGATTAAAATGATGAAGTTTTGTTAAAAATTCTCCTTGGAATCCTAAGTTTGCTCTATATTTCTGCTGATTGTTTGTTATTATTTTTAAAACAAAGATATTTTAAATTCATGGGAGCTCACAACATTATTAGCACCCTGCCGGTGACTGAGGGAGAAACACTGGCAAATGCAACCCTTTCTGAAAGCAATTAATCTCTCTGTACTACTTACTGAGCACAATCTTGATGTGTTAAACCAGGTGAATTGCTTAAATAGAATTTTTTCCGTCAGAATCAGGTAGTATTTCCATAACCTACATTTTTCTGTTTTAAAATAACCTCTTTGTTTTCTGAAGTAAATAGCAATATGTATTTCAGCTTAAATTTACCATCCTATATTAATAAAATTTCATAAAATTTATAATAGTTAAGTAATATATTCTTGAACAGGGTAGAAAAATCCTGGCTGTACATCCAGAACCAAAGGTTGTTGAAATGATTAAACAGCTTTTAACAGCAGACAAAAGAAATGTTTTCTTCATGTCAGTTTGATTTACTTCAATAACTAGTTCAAAGTTAAGGAACTGCTTAGAAATAGAATAAGCTGAAGCATCATTATCTTTAAATGGTCTATGAATAAACTCTCAGTCTGGGATGCTGAGACTTATGAATTCATTCATTAGCTGTATGTAAAATTAGGCTTGGTAATAAACCAGTTTTAAGTATAAATTGTTTGATACATTTTTCCTCTGTATACATTTATTGCAATTTTATTTAAATAATAAATACACTTGAAAGGCTGGGATTTCGCATTTCAATAGCAAATCCCCTTTCCATACAAAGCAGGTTGATATGAGTCGTAAGTAAATAAAAATTAATCTTCTAGTAAAGAAGAATTATTATCATTTCTAACAGAATGCTGTGTAAGTATTAAGCATTTGAATAATTATCCTGAACTATACCACTTCTGAAATGGGAATGTAGGGTATGTTTCTGGTAGTGTATGGAAGTAACAGATTAGTTTAAAAAATTAGATTCAAACAAACTTTTTTTTTTAATTTACCTACAGGCAAGAGTCAAAGTCCCTTGAGGAGAAAAGACTAATACACATTAAAAATAAATATAAAATGGTCTTTTTAAAAAATAATTGTTTTACAGTTTTTGTATTTTTGTATTTTTTTGTATTTTCACAGAACTAATGTTTGAAATCTTATGAGAAATAATTTCATATTCAATTCTTTAAATAATTTTGAAGTTTTACCAAAATGTTATAGTTTAGGGCCTTGTAAGTAGGCAGTTCTGTGATGTATGGGAGATAGAATGGCTGTATTGCTATATTAATCATAAACCCCTACTTTAGGAGCATCTTTACTCAGAATTTTAATTCAGTAGACAATTCCAACATTTCTAAAATAAATTTAATTTCCAGCTGAAAGAAAATAAGTTTTGACATTTTATACTTATTAAAATTCTGTTTAAAATATCAAAATGGGCATTTTTTTTCCCTTAGCAAGAGTAAAGCAGTCAGTTTACATTTTCATGTAACAAGAGTTACATAAATTTATTTTTAAAATGCAGATTTATGCTCACATTGTTATTGATTTATTTTATATGTATATGATGCTGACATTTTAATTAGAAAGACTTAGTTGCTTTATATTAGATTTCCTTAATGATTTATCAAAATCAGAAAATTCGTATTCTTTCTTGAAAACAATAACGACAGCAGGTCCCATTAAATCACAGAGCTGACAGAGACGCCCATCTCCGACTTGCTCAAAGTTGCGAATTAGTTAATTTGTTTCAAATGTGTAATTGCTAGAGAAGCGGTTCAGAGTGTGGTTTGATGGCCACTCACGTTTTTGTGTATCCAGCATTGTAAGGGCAATGAAATCTCAGCTGTCGAGGTCCATTTCTCTGAGCTAAAGGCGAAGGAAGAGGTTTTATTATGTCAATGATGTAGAATGTATTTAAAGCAGTAAGGATCTCACCGGTTTCAGCCAAGCACTGACATACTAATTATGCCTTAACTGCATCTCCTGTTTCCTCCTAGGTCTTACTGCTGCAGCATCTCTCGTATCCCTGGCCTGGGCTTTGGCTTCCTACCAAAAGGCCCTCCGTGACTCCCGTGATGACAAGAAACCCATCAGTTATATGGCTGTTATAATCCAGTTTTGCTGGCATTTCTTCACAATTGCAGCAAGGGTCATTACTTTTGCTCTGTTTGCCTCAGTTTTCCAGCTGTACTTTGGGATCTTCATCGTATTGCATTGGTGCATCATGACCTTCTGGATCGTTCACTGCGAGACAGAGTTTTGCATCACTAAGTGGGAGGAGATAGTTTTCGACATGGTTGTTGGGATAATCTATATCTTCAGCTGGTTCAATGTCAAGGAAGGAAGGACACGCTGTAGGCTTTTCATTTACTATTTTGTCATCCTTTTAGAAAACACTGCCTTGAGTGTTCTCTGGTATCTGTACAAAGCCCCTCAAATCTCTGATGCATTTGCCATACCAGCACTGTGTGTAGTGTTCAGCAGCTTTTTAACAGGCATCGTTTTTATGTTAATGTACTATGCCTTCTTTCACCCCAATGGACCAAGGTTTGGGCAGTCGCCAAGCTGTGCTTGTGAGGACCCTGCCACTGCCTTCACCCTACCCCCAGAAGTGGCCACAAGCACGCTAAGGTCCATCTCCAACAACCGGAGTGTCACAAGCGAGCGGGATCAAAAATTTGCAGAGAGGGATGGGTGTGTGCCTGTGTTTCAGGTGAGACCCACTGCACCATCCACACCTTCATCCCGTCCACCAAGGATTGAGGAGTCTGTCATTAAAATTGATCTGTTCAGGAACAGGTACCCAGCATGGGAGAGACATGTGTTGGACAGGAGCCTGAGGAAGGCAATCTTGGCATTTGAATGTTCCCCTGCTCCTCCACGGCTACAGTATAAAGATGATGCCCTTATCCAGGAGCGCTTGGAATATGAAACCACATTGTAAACAAAGCAAAAACACGGCTTGAAGAAGCTCCAGTGTTACAGTCCAAATTAAGGGTTGACAGTAGGGCTGTAGGAATAACTAAACTGTGTACTACAAGTAGAGAAGCAAGCTATAGTGTTCTTAGTCTGGCTATCATCATGATTATCATTTGATCCACTGCGTGCAGTCTGTCTGCAGGACACTGATACAGCAGCGTCATCTGAAAGCCTAAAAAAACTTTGACCCACACATACAGATCAGTTACTTCAGCTGGGGAAACTCACCCATGACCCCTTGCTGCCATGAAACTCTAACTGCACAGTATTTACAACCAATCAAGAGCTTTCAACTTCCGCCAGTAGTGCATTTTATTTTAGAAATTATTGATTGATATTTCCATAATCAATGGCAAAAATAAACAAAAACATACCTTTTCAAAAATAACAAAACTAGCACACAGTGTTGCTGTTATGAAAACTGTTTTCTGGGGAAAAAAATAGGAACATAATAGTTTTCAACACTCCCATAAATCAACCATTAAGGTTAGGTTAGGTATGCAAAATAGTTCTTAATCAAAAAGATACATTATCATGTTTGTAAGGCTGTCAAAGGAAAGTAAACTAAATTTTGATTAATTAGGTCATAAAAATTAATACTACCAGAACTGTTTGTTTTCTGTAGAATTTCAAAGTCTTTTTAAAATAAAATTTAACTTCTTGATGTTACTTTCAGCAGAAATCATATGCAGCTCACTTCTGGTTTTCAGAAGATATAAGGAGCTCTAACATGTAGTGATATACATTAAATGATAATCATGATTCAGTGTTCAATTTGCAAAAAAAAAAAAAAGTGAAAGAACAGGGAAGTATAGTTTTCACATTCTAAACTTTTTGGAGGACCCCATTCAGACATTTCAGAAGAAGCTACAAGGAGATGAACACACTGAGACTTCTCTGTTTCAGGACTGAGAATGCATGATTCAGTGTGTGAATGTATGCAGGGGTGACAAGAGACTGTGACATGCCATACCCTTCTAGTGCCAAACATTGTATAACTGCAAGGTTGATATTGCCTGAGGGACAGATAACAAGTGGCACAAGCCCTATCAGAAAAAGAAGCAGGGAAGACCAAACAAGTTCTCAACATGTAGAGACAGCTCTGATTTTTCCCAACCCAAGGTGAAAGTGGTGTCTTTTAAAGGCTTTCAACCACCTCTTAGTAAGTATATTCACAGAAGTATAAGAAAGTTATGTGGAAGAGTCTCTTCTGCCTGTTCAAGACTTTTGTCCAGATGCTTCTAAAAATTACGTTGAATCTCTTGTAATAGAGTGCTTTGCTGCAAGCTTTTGGGTTTTAAATACCTCCCTAAATCTAGTCAATGGTGTTATCCTTCATGTTAAAAGTATCCCCTGATGGTGCTTTCAAATGCATTAAAGGTGCAAGTCAAAATTTGATAGTATTTTTTTTAAATCTGGTGCAGAGTGAAAAACTCATGGATTATTTCGATATTTTTGTAAACTAAAAATATGGTATAAAAGGTTACTTTTTATAAACCTCAAATCTTTTAATACATTTCATTCTCTTTATAGCTTAGATTTTAAGAATTGGTCCATGAATTTTATCAAATGGCTTTTTCAGGTTGATGTAAACCTGGTTTTCACACATTATGGATTTGTTTTGCAGTGTAATGCTATATGAAAGCCTACATGGGTACTTTTAGAATACCCTATAAACTGTGGATCCTGTTTCAAATGTAAGTGGCTTGTAAAGACACCAAGTGATTCCATAAGAAAAAATTTGCTATAACTATTTCCATCCATTTTAGGAGAGAGAAGCAGAACTGAAGAGTTGTTGTTGTAAATGGCATTGTCAGAATGGAGAAGACCTGATGATTGGTATTGTAATCTTCACTGTCAGATATATCCAGTGTAGTCACTGCTGTATATGCTGCTGGATTAATTTCAGTCTTTCCTATTATGAATATTTGTACTATGAAATGGCCAAGGTTACACTGACTATGTTTATTTGTATGCGTTCAATTAGCCATTTTTAATGTTGACTTTTTTATTAGTGAAATGTTCGATACCTGTTGTTCTTTGCTGGGGCAAGTTCCTCAAAACAAAAAAAAAATCTGTGAAAGTGCAGGAATCTGCAAGGCAGAGGGAACTTTACACAGATCAGAAAACACCCATGCTTCAAGGGTTTCTTAGGTATTTTCAAATTAAGCAGTAGCCAACTGCCTCTATAATAATTTTTTAAATAAAACAATTTTTTGATAGTCCAAACCTGAAGCTTTGTACAAAGTGATTGCCCTTCTCTCCATGAATATATAGCTAATTATTCAGAGAAAAGCACTCATGTTTTGTCAAAAAATATACCAGTGCAAGAACTGCTAAAAAAAGGTTTTTGAAGCAAGTCCTTTGTCCTGTCAAATTCAGTAGAGCCTTCACTCCAGAATCAAACGCTAGCTCGCACAAGAAAATTGCTGTTTTTCTTTACAAACAAGGCAAATGGTAAGCTTTGTGATCCAAGATGTGTTTCTTTTGGAAACAGCTGAATGTGTTTGCTGCTGCTTTAACAACTCAGAAATTTAAGCCTGAATGAGGCACAGTGGGCAGCCTTCACAAGCTCTACCCACCCTCTGGTACCTCCTGGGGAGAGGGGCACATCACGGCTGTCAGTGAGGCTTGTCCTGTGCTGCTGTCCCTCTCATCCCCTTGCTCTTCCTCGGAGCTGTGAGCCCTTTGGTCAGGGCTTAAAGAATTGAAGAAATGTTCCTTCGAACGAAATTTAAAGAGTTAAAGTCTGCACCAGTACTTGCTTTGCAAGGTTGCTGAAGAAGGTTTGGGGTGAGTTTGTTTGATTTGCTCTTGTTTGGTTTTGGAAGGAAGGACACAGAGGTATTATTTATCCATGTGGGTTTTCCTGCCTAGCATTTACTTTCTTTACGCTCTCAGCATTTTTGATTTTTTTAAATAATGTTTGTAAAAATGTTTATCTTAAGCAAACTACTACTGCAGGGTCTGAGTGCAGAGCAACATACACATACACACATATATATATATATATATATATATGTATATGCACAGCACTATATATATACATCTTGTCCTAAGAATTCAGTCTCGCTGTTTGAGGGATGGAGAGAAATCAATATACACTGAGTCAAAATTTGCTCTCCAAAATCTTACTCTGTTACATTCATAACATCAGTGATACTTGCACTGAGAACAGGGTGGCCATTGAAATCTTAACACTCAGATGACTACGTGGACAGTTTCATAATTTGCATTGCTGTGAATAGTCACATTTAAAGCTGTAAGAACTTTTTATAGAAATTGCCAAGATTAAACATCATCCACGTTGAAATTCCATGATGGCCTTAAGGAGAGTTAATAATCAATATGCACTATTCTTTTTACCACAGGCAGTTTTAAAATCAATAACATTCAATTAAGACAGCAATAGCAAAAAAAAAAAAAAACAAAAACAAAAACAAAAAACCAAACAACAAAAAAACAAAACCCAAAAAAACCCATCCAAAAAATTGTAAAGAAAATTAACTTCTGCTTTTGAAATAATAAAAAAAACCAGGCCTTTTATATTTCATTACAGAATACAAGAAAATAAAATGTTCATATTTTCATATTCACATTCTGGTAAAGAAAAGCAATCACATCTCTTTGTTAGAAGTAAGAATTATGAAAGCATTGTTCTACTGAAACAAAAAAATTACCAGTGGATTTAATGGTAACTTATCTGGTTAAACACTTGGTCCTAAACTTTTGAGAGTCTGTATTTGTCTGTTACAGAAAAGGCGATTCAACTACTATTCACTACTCTAATTAATAAAGAAGAGGTAATGTATACCAGGTTCATTCAGAAAACATATAAAAAATGTAACATAAAATTTTTGTCTTATTTTAAAAGTTATTTTTTCTGTAATAAGATAATTTTTCTGAAAAAAATTCTTTTCAAATATGTGCAATACCTTTTTTCTGCATATTTAAAAATGAAAAAAGTAATTTCTGATTTCGTTTATGTCAATTTAAATATGTTTCTTGTGCTAGAACAATGTTTCTGTGCTTGGGCTATATGGCTTTGATGACATATAAACAACATTTTTATTGACAAAACAACAAATTCTCTATTAATTAATTTTTATAACACTGGAGAAAATTTTCCTTCCAAAATTCAATGCTAGGCCTCATCTGCCTGATTTTGTAAACTTTTAAGCAGAGAGGGTAAATTACAATTTTATTGGAGATGTAATTTTTAATATGTGGTGAATAGCTATTACACCCATATTAGTTTAAAACATACAATGGTCTAGCCAATACATCATTATTTCCCCAAAAGAGCAATTCGTAAGTGGTAGTAAAAGTAAAGGTGCTGCTTTATTTGGAAAGGGACTTCCAATCATGCAATATGTTCATTTACTTTTTATTGGTCAGCAAATATTCGCAACCAGCCTTTTGGGTTTTTTAGAACACAAACAGTTTTGAAGTCTTTGTGATTTGATCATATAACTCCTTAAGAGCCTTAAAAGTGGCGCTGCACTGAGTTTTAGTTGGCTCTGCCAGTGATTCAGCTCCCAAAGCCGCTGCTGCCATTTCTCTGCTCCATCCCTGAAGCTGTGCAATCCAGAGTGACTGAGATGCTGAGATTTGTTTTGCACCCCCTGCATGCCTGCACAGTGCCAAGTAAAAGACTTCAGCAGATTTCTGTGGTCCTGCTGCTGCCTCTCTTGCTCCTGTGCATGGTGGGAAGCAGAGTAAATTGCATCTGTGCATCTATTTAAATGAGCTTATTTACATTGAGCCCCTACAAGATGTGTGCAATGAAAATAATTGCAACACGTGTCCGTGAATTTACAAGCCCAACACTGCAATTACTAATTCTGTAGCATAACAAAGCAGAACATGGGAAGAATTGTCTAAACACACAATAAGCCGTTTAATTTTGCTAATTGTAGCAATTAGACTAGCTTGCATGAAGCCTGTGCTCTCAGCAGAAAGCCAAATAGAGTAAATGGCAAACAGCCATTTATATACCAGAGACATTAAGTCATGAAATTCTCCCTTCATTGTTATAGAACTATGTCTTTTCGTTATGACGTTAATTGATTCTTCTTTATTCTGATAAAATGCAAAATAAGAACAGATCCTTTTAAATCTGGGAATTAAAAAAAAAAAAAAAAACACAACAGATTACTGCAGTTCACATGTAGTGATTTTTTGAAACAAATTCTGTCGTTATTTTCACTTGGCTGCAGATTGCTGAGCAATCCACTTCTGAGATGATTTCTCACATCTGGTATGAGCAGACTTCATTACAGGAGAGACAGAGATGAACATTACAAAGCCTTGCTCATGTAAAGTTAGGGGAATAGTGTCACTGATCAACAGATCGTTTAACACGTGAGGGATCGCTGGGCACAATTTGTTTTACAGTAGTGACCTCAGTGCAGGACTTCTGTGAGATGTCTTCACTGATATGACAAAATCAGGCCCCTGGTATTGAGTGAACAACTGCATGAATTCAGACCACAGCAATGTAAGTCTTCACCTCCTTGCTCCAAACTGAAGTCAGCTGGAGATTTGCTTCTTTCCAAAGAGCCTGCATGTCACTTGGCTCAACCAGAAATACATACTCTAAACTTAGTGCTAGCTCAGCATGAATCAAACATTTCTTCTTCTTTCCCTTTTAGTTCAAACATTTAAGAATATACCCACTTTGACACAGTTGCTGTTTTGTGATCCTTTTAAGAAGACTTTGAAAAATTCCTCTGAAACCAGTCATTTCCAGTGATTCTTATAAAAGCCAGTTGCTGACCAGCACATTCATTAAAAAGAACATTTTCTAAATGTGTAAACTTGGCTCCTGTACATACATTTTGCTCTGAATGCTTAGGGTTTCATTCTTATGCAACGGATCTTATGTACCCATTAGTAAGCTGTATGCCTGCTCCGAATCCTGGGGCAAAGAGGACAGATATGCAAGATGCAGGGTAGAAAGTCCTCTTCAGCACATTTACAGGGTGATTTGCATGAACCAGAGACATCAGAGAAAAGCTTGTGTATAATTACAGTAGAGTTATACATGCTGTATTCATTGACAGAGATTTACAAGAAACTGTGATATAAGTGGCCAACTAATAGATCAAATCTCAACTTTCACATGCAAGGCAATGTAAAAAAAAAAAAAAAAGCAGCAAAGAAACGTTAAAGTGCAACCAAAAATCTCTTTTCGAGGAATGGTTGGGATAAACTTAAAAATATAACAGGTTTGTCAGTGTAACTAGATGTCATATTCGTAAAAAGAAAGATAAAATGACTATGGGTACATTTTCTCTGTCTGTAGATTTCAGCCTCTTATTTCAGATATCTTTGGAAGCAATTGCTTCTGGATCTTACTTCTAGGCATGCTGCAGCCCTAAGAATACTAGCAGCTTTTCTACACAAGACCTGTTCTGCTATAGGAAAGTCCAGATCCTTTTAAGCAGGTGTTGAGTTTGGCATTGTTTACTGCACTGAACTAAACCTCACAAAAGCTTTTTTAGCATGAAATAGGTGTGTCCACTCAGCCATATACTGTGTAAAGGAACTGAAAAACAGAATTTCACTAGTAAGTGATTTCCTCAAGGTAAAAAAGCTGCTAGTTGAATGTCTAGAAGAGATTTCAGAGGCATAACACAGTACTAAGGCAAGACATAGACTGTTTGTGTGCTACGAGTCCACTCAGGGCAAGGCCTGGTTGTAGTCCAGCACTCCCTTCCCCACCTCATGCACCAAAGAGCCCAGAGAGAGAAAAATCAAGTGCATGAGCTGGATGAAATCCACAACACTCGGGGACCAGATACCCAGCACGTTGCAGCACACGTGTAGAGGTCTGCACAGGCACATTGGGGGCCTCAGACTAATACTGTGATCCTCCAAACTGCACTAACTAGCAGCTCCTGAACGTTTTTAATGCCAGATGTTCGACCACATAAAATTTGGCTCCTGGACTTGGTCAGAAACAACTTGGTCTTAACAGCACAAGGTAGCTCAGCTCCTATCTCCCACCTAAGCCTGCCAGGATCCCCTGAGCACATATTCTTCTGCTTATTTTACCTGAAGGACTTGAGTCCTCTGGGGTGCTATCAGATGGAGCTTTGCACAGAAATACTCATGACTGCTTTTCCAGCAGTAAATTGGTGGTAAGCAGAGACCAAGGGGAAAGCCAGATGCAGTTATCTCTTCAACTAGCAATGATTCATATCTTTAGCTACTATCTCTCAGGGGAAGGCTATAGGGCTGCACACTACTGAGAAGGGCAATTCTCCCTGCTTCATATTTTGAGGCTGTTCTTCCTCTTTGTGGAAAACATAAAAGTTATCCTGTGCAATGTAGACATACTTCTAGTATTTTGACATGTTCAGTCCCTTTAGTGTCGAGGGCTGAAATTGTTGAGCACATTCAGTGCCATTGCCTACATCCAGCAATGTCTACAGGATACATCTGGGGAAGAAGCAAAATCACTCTGCTCACCTTCCAAAAGCCGTATGAACATGGTTAGCACTGTGACAAAGCCTGAATCTCTACATGCTGCCTTGAATCAGGTCTACTAATGCACTGTGTGCTAATGCACTGCTAACGCTGTGGCCACGTTCACCTGGTTTTTCATTGGAGCTCAGGCAGAGTTTTTATGGGCACCAAAGCTGCACGTGTAGCTTATCTATAATTGCCTGAGCCCAAGGTGCATACCCTTTGCAATCCCAGTTCCTTCACCAAACAAAGATCAGTTTGGGCTGAGCAAAGGGCAGACAGGCTCTATGCTATCTAGCCAAGCATGTGGAGCACACATGGTTTCTCTGGACGGTGCATTTGAACCACAGTTATGTGCAAATTGTCCAGGTTATGGTGAATGCAAGAAGTAAGTTCAGTGTCCACAGTTTGGAGCATGCTGTAATGAATACTCTCTGTGAAAGTGTTTGTTTTTATCATAATAAAAATAGTACAATCTTATCTCATACTTGGGAGCAAATTTACAGTATCAAATGCATTTATATATATATACCTGTGTATATATGTGTGTGTGTGTGCATGTATACACATGACAGTGAGTCTTGAGATTCTATTAGGATTCAATCTTGCAATTCATTTAAATTCTAAGCCTAAACAAAAGGATCAATAGCATTACCATCAAGGGTAATCAAGTGATAACTGCAAAAAAAAAGAACATTATTGGAAAATATATTCTAGTTATTATTTGAGACAGCTTTGCGATGTATTATGCCAGCACTTTAACAAAAAGTTATGGAGAAAATACGTCTAATGCTATATTTCATAATCTTAAATATTTTGGTAAAAGAATAGAGTGGGGAAAATTTATATAAAATAAAGAAGGATCTATCACATTTACTTAATCAAGGAAAAAATCATAGGAAAATGGCAAAGGGATCAATTAAACTTTTATTTCATTTAACGTTGGTTGTATTTGTTTTTCTATTAGTTATCATTGTCAGTAGTTTATGAAGGAAATAATTTGCAATAATTAGGATGGTTTACTTGCATTTTAACTGAAGAACACTAAAGAGCATTTGTTATCCAACCCATGTGCAGTTTCCTAATACATGCTGTCAGAAGGAAAAATTTGCTCTTGCACGGATTATGTATTGAAGATAAATTTAAAATGCATGTATTTGAAAACAATACCCCTGTCAATTTAAATATACCATGCATACGCAGTAGCTATTTCTGAAATTTTAATTACTGATTTTTTTCAGTATGTTCTGCATTATTATCTGCCTATCCCAGATTGTTTCTTAGTTGATGTTTGATAAGAATTAATTTTAAATTTTATGAAGCTGAGGAAGAGACTACTCACCAGTAAAGGCGTTTACTTCCATATGTCTAGAGTTCCTGACCAGAGTCACCATTCAGCATTAAGGACACTGTTTGAAAAAAACAGTAACTTTCCAACAGGATCTGATTTATGGACAGATAGATCTAAAATTGTTGTGACTGGGTCAGACAATGGCAGTAACTACAGAGAGAAAGTTCAAAAATAGTCACTAATGACTTTCAACATTGTTCCCTGCATTTCCATTTTGGGACTAACATAGCCTTCCTGTCAGCCAACATCCACAAGTGCTGTGATTACTCCTGGCACCGGCACTGTGGCGTTCCCTCTGAAGACAAGGTAGGCAGCTTGTTTCCAGCTCCAGTTCCTCCTGGGTTACCAGGCTGGCCCACAAGGAATATTTCACTGAGAACACTTTAACTATTGGTGAGATTGCCACGCCAATCTGGGCAGGATTTAGCCTTTAGACAGCACTGTATAGACAATGAAAAATCTTCCTTTGTCAGCAGAGAGGGCAGCTGCCACTATTTATAGTCACAAAGTGCCAGCATGTTGTCGTGTATTTGTGGCTGCTATCGATTCCTCCTTTTTTATTTTATTGGAACAGCTTGGAACTTGTCGAGCTGTGCCTAGGTTGATTTGCAGCTAATTAATTCAACGGACATTTTTAATCTTGCAAATTTGTGACTTGTAATACAGTAATCAAGGTCCCGTGAGCAAACATTAATCAGCTTGGGAGAAAAAAAGGAAGCCATTGTTAGCTATGTTCAGCAAGGTGCCCACACTGGAAAGAGATCTAGAAGAAATGCAATATTAGTAAATTCATCCTAGCTAAGCTAAGCTTTCATCGTTCATCTTATGAAACATTTGCCCATTTCATTTGTTTTGTACGTGCAAGGAGTTGTATTTAAAAGAGGATTACTGGGATTGAGACAGGTCTAGTTACCATCAACGGGGAACTGGCCATCTATTCATCTTATCAACCAAAAAGTCATTCTACCCAACAGCAGTACAATTTTATTTTTGAGATTAATTTGCTGGTTGTGGAACAGTTTATCTGTAACAAAACACATAACCACATTTAGTAACAGCACTAAGTACTGGGTGAATGAGTGAAGAAAATATTGTATTCATTACTTTTAACACACAGCTGGATTTTAGCTGCTTTGACATGAAGCAGAAGGGAAAAAAAATATAACGTTGCCTATACCAAACATGATCTCTCAATAATGAAAGGCTTGTGACCAGCAAAGCATTTAAACCCTTTCATCATCAGAAAGGATGTATGTTAGTACACTTGCGATTTATAAAAACAACTAGGAATAAGTGGATGGTTTTATATTTAACCTAACTCTAGTACTTGGAGGAACCCAGCAACATGGGACTCAGCAAGAGCTCTGGCTTGGGCCCCTCCTGGTACAGAGTTTTCAAGCAGGTGCTGTCACAGCCCCCTCCAGTCAGGCTGCACAGGGTACATGTGTGTGTACAACAGTGAGTAATCCGTACATATGTTTCATTCTGGGAGCATCTCAACTGTTGACCTTCGCAGGGAGGCCAAAGACACAAAAGCAAAAGGGTGATTCCTCAGTCACTATTAAGAGATGTTTGTGAAACACTGTGGAAGCTGCCCCTGCTGTTTCAGTGGATAAAGGGAGGAGCAAGAGTGTTTCAGCTGGGGGGGGAAGGGGAACAAAACAACCAAAAAACCAAAACTCAAACTAACAAACCTTGATGCCAAAATACTACTTATAGTGCAATTACTTTCTCCTCTGGGAAAGATATTGTCTGGGAAAATTCTACAAACTAACTGGGACACACAGGGAGACAATGAAAGAAATTGTTGCTATTGGCAGGAGATGTTTACTAGCAATAAGATACAAAGGTGTCTCAAACTAAGGCCTGGGAGACAAGGATTTTGTATGGCAGTGATTGTTAAATTTAGAAATCATAGCTCTTTATAACAGAGAATTTTATTATCTATTTTACGGAGGATTAATCTCAGATGGCTTCCACAAAAAACATAAGGTTTAAAATAGGCTCAGAAGATGGGCTTTTCTGTATATGAAGTATTATAGGCTTGATGTTGTTCAAGTGCTTGTGCATTTTCTCATGGTCTCAGTTCCTCATGTAATACATCCATAAGCAAATAGTGGATTTGCAGGTGCATATTCCTTTAGTGCTAACTGTCCTCACATCAACTTCTTCATGCACCGCTGAGGAGCATATACATGGCAAGATGTAAAGGTGTAGAGCAGGAAAAAACAAAGATGAGATCAGTAGATTCTGACAGATAAGGCTTCTGGTAGAAGCCTTATATTTAGGGAACAGCTGTGAATCTATAGAGTAGGTGAGCCCTCATAGCATTTGTTCATGCTCAGATATTCTGTCACTCAGCTCATCATGGAAATTACTGCTGAAGGACTTTCAACTGTATTAGATGTTATCACCAACTCTTGCTTGTTTAGAAGCAGGAACAGTAGATTTCTGATTTTAGTAGATTTCCTGATTTCAGTAGAAAACCCGATGGAGTTATCCATAGCCTCATGCATGGTCTGTAAGTGTAGCATATCATGAAAGGTCTTTTTTCTTCAAAGATTCACTCAAAAGAGTTGGCAAAGTTTGTTAGATACTGTTATGATGCTTTTCCTTGTGTTTCCTTCCATTTTCCTCTTGTGCTTGAGTCTCATGGGCAAAATGCACCAATGAGAGAAGACTGCTCAGGTTATCTAAAAAACTTTCTTTTCTCGTACCATAGTACAAAACTCAAAAATTCTTTTGTATAACACCTGGCTATGGGATAACCTATATGGTTAGAGAGGGAAAACCAAGTTAAAACTGCAAATACTGAAGCAATTTTTTCAAGTGGACAGCATGAATTTTTTTAAAGACAGCTGTCATATTTTGATGCTCAACTGATCTTACTTCATCATTCCAAAACCTTGTTATATGCCCATAGCAACCTAGAATTCAATATCTTTTGTTTCTGAGATAATTTCTGGCCCACAGAACAGCCACTAATGGGGATCATGTTGGATTAGCATGCAAAGATCTGCCATCCCACTGCAGTTCTCCTTTAACAGGACTGCTGTTCCTTTAAATCAATTCCCATTGATTCTCAAGGGCAGAAACTGTCCCCTGTGTAATTTGTTCTGCTTGAGGGGACAGATATTTTGCTCTCTATTCTCTGAGTTGTGCATTATTAACAAGCTAATGTTTATTCTAACAAATGAACATCGCCGTATTTTCCTGCAGGTGCCATTCCATGTATAAGTTTGTCTCACGAGTGGCAGCTGGCTCTGCTTGTCTTCCCATGCTTGCTCACCTGCCTCTTTAATCAAATGTTAACTTAACAATTGTTATTCCTCATGCTGCAGAGCCATGCAAAAACCAGTTTGACTTCTGGATTTGACCCGTGGCATTAGCAAACGGGAGATTCATCTTCTCACTGTAAGCTGAGTGCATTGGAAATGGTACCCTCTGGGATGCAATAAACACGGTTCTTTACCATATTGATTTTATAGTAATTTTCCAGAGTGCAGTTGTGCTTTGAGACTTTCTGCAGCTCTCTGTAATCTTCTTGTATTAAAAAAAAAAAAAAAGGAAAAGAAAAAATAAAATAAAACCAACTTTTAATTGTTCTTCCTCAATATACATTGTTCTCTTGAAACTTGCAATGTGCAAGGAGCATGTCAGTTAATTCAATTTGGACATTTTAAATGGATTCCTACAGACAATATTAATTAACTCAGTAGAAATTAAAAAAGCATATTCTCCAGTCATTACAGTAAAATGCATACTCAGATAAGGCTAACTAATTTGTGTGTTCTTTCACCCTCCATCTCTCAATATACAGAACTCAAAGTTTGTTTCAAGCTGACCTGGTGGATTTGATTTTGTTTGGGGAAATGTGTGCAAAAGTGTTTCTAGGCTATTAATAAAACAGGTGAGCCATTCAAAGCAATTTCACATGGGGCAAATGATCCTAAAAGACAGACTTGATTACATCTGTGCTTACAAAACCTTCTTCAACAATCTACAGCTAAGCAAACAAACAAACCAAAAGACAGTCTTAAGGGACTGATGGAGAAATTCTGCCTGGTGCACGGGTCAATAAGTCATACTTACACCAGCACTCTGGACAGGAGCGTTTATTATACTGGAATTTGCTTTGATTATGGGCAGTTTATCATCATAAAGGGCTTCCCTGAAGGTCCACCATAGCAAATGGATTACTTTCTTTTAACTTTTATGGGGTCCAGTAAACCACAGGAGAAAGCACATGGGCATTTCACTTTTAAATTTCACAACGCTGCTCTAAGTAAAATTTATTTTTTGAGGAATCTCTTTAGTAAGTACTTTACAGTGCACTTGAACTTTACTGTCAAGTGAAACTGTCAGCCATTATGCACCCAATACAGATAAGGATAAGTAATTCAAAATACTTGAGGAAGCAATATCAGGCTTTGTATTAAAAAAATATTCCACTGGAAATAATACTAAAGCATTTCTAGGTCTTCCAATCTCTGGATGAGGCTAAGATACCTGGCTGGATTCCAGGATAAATTAAAATGTCTTTTTAAACTTTCAGACAGCTTATGAATATATTAATTGTATTTTAATATTTTCTATGAAATAAAAACTATCCTTTGAGCTATACATTTCAATTTCAAATGAATATACATCTTTCTATAAAGCCTAATGGGCAAGTTGGAGAGGTGAAATTTTATCCTAAGCTCAGGCAAAAATCCTCCTGTTTTCCCCTACAGACTGCCAACCTGGCCCTCTATGATACTTGCCTGTTGCGCTTCACCATTGAAACCCCTGAAAATGGATCTAGCATCTGGATCCTGGCAAATCTTTTCTCATTCTTTAGTTGCACAGGAAGAGGACAGAGGCAGCTCAATGCCACAAGGGATCAGGCAGGTGCAGGTAGATCCTCTTCTCTTCCAGTTTCTCCAATGGCTACCACTGACACAACTGAATTAATGATTAGAAGGGGGACTGTTCCTTGTTGGGGCAGATGTTGACTGCATGTAATGAGACTTGGAGATATTATTTGTATTTGGAAAGGAAAGGTGGCAAATAAGTTTATGACACAGTGAAGAGGATGACTACATATGTCAGATATGCACAATGGCAACACACTGAAATATTGAGCTGGATGCCCAGGTTGTAGAGGTTAGTGCTAAGAAAACAGGTTGATTAGCTGGTGCAATAAAGTCCTCAAAGAAGCAGTTTTTAGGGTTTTATCCTCTGCAAACTAATATGCATTAGGGAAAATAAAGGATTGCCTTCACTGTTGTTTCACATGCAGAAAAAAAGATTTTTGCATCCATTTCAAAAGTGTGCCTTTTAGCATCTTCGTGTTTCATGAAATCAGGCCTGAAAAATATTTCTACCCCCTTCAAAATCAGAGCAGCTTTTTCTGCTTAGGTTTACATAAAGCTATAAAGTCTTGACTTCTCTGAGAAACTGAGATTCTCTCAGCCTCACTCCTTGTCACACTAAAAAAATCAGAGCAATTGAGCTGAAACTCTTAACAAACATTTTGGGGAAAGCTGCAATATCATGCCACATCAAGGAATCTTACAGTCCAGTCTTCTAGTTTTCCATTTATTTCTATCAGGAAAAATTAAAAGGCTGTGATGTGCAGGACATGCAAATGTAATTGGCTGTTAGCAGCTCTGCTGCCATAGCATGTAGGTTCAGCAGTCTGTGAACATCAGTGACTCCTCATTTTGGGCTGCCATAGATGAAGTTGGTCAAAACCACACAGCACTTTTAAAAGTCATTATTAAAATACAAGGGCATTAGAAAGATAATATTAAAAGGAAAAGAAAAGAAAAAGAAAAAAGAAAGGCTTCAGGATTTCCTTGTTAAAAATAGAAAATAAAAATGAAAAATGGCATATGTACACAATTCAGAAGTACAAACCCTACTCTTTTACAGGCCAACTAAAAAAAGCAAGGAAAACCACCAACAAATACCCAAAATATTTCAGTTTGTGATGCTCCCTGCTGTGATGCTTTTCAAGCCAGATTACTAGTGCAGAATTCATGATACCAAATTGCATTTACCCATTTTGTGATCATTAGCAGAGGGATCTAACAGTAGGACTCAGAAGAGCCAACATATTGCATATTTAGTAATGGGATGTTATTAGGTTGTTGCTACTGAAGACAGGAACACATCTCCAAATTCATCTGTCTCCTACAAGTAGGCTTTTTTTTTGTGAAATTCATTCCCAGAGTTTGAAGACTTTTCATGCACCCGCACACTCCAGTTGGGGCATTTTGCTAGAGAAAGCTGCCTGCTTCTCTTCCTAGGCAGGAATAGAAGGGAAAGATGGGTCTGTCTCTGTGCCAGGGGCTGTTAGCTTGAGCCCTGTGACCATGATGCCAGCCCAAATCCCTATTCATCCTGAGTGGACTCAAGGTAACACTTTCTTGGAGACTGTCCTGTCTGCAGGAGGGGGAACTCTGTCCCTCTTTCCAGATGAGAAAAGGTCCCTGTGAGAGCTGAAATGCAATGGTGCTGGGCACAGGCAGGAAGGCCTAAGAAGAGCTGTAACTCTGTGATCCAAGGTGGAGGCTGGTCCTCTCTTTGGGGACTGCTGAGTGTGTGGGGCTGCTGGGTGTGTACACACCAGCTCTGCAGGAACATCATGTGGGGGATCCCCACCACATGGGCACATCCCACATTGATCCAGACATGTGGGTACATCCCAGGCAGGCTCCTAGGATATTTATTCAGTCAGTCCCAGGAGGTGTAGGCACAGGATCCCTGGCCCTGTGACTCTCAGGTGACCTCAGTAGAGGATGGGTGCATAGAAGTTCGCCCAGGCTGAGATGGTGGTGCTTCTGGGCACAGATGGTGGCACATCTTCAGGCACTCACAGTATATTTCTGCCTTCCAGAAGCTTCAGTTCCAGTGGTCAACCAGACCTCATGTGATGCCTGATAAAAAGTAAATGACTTCCTAATACTATATAAAGCCTGTAAAAAATTGCACATGCAAATACACTCAAATACTTGAAATTCAAATTTCAATAGTATATTCTGTTTATTCCAATGTTATTATTACTTTCCTTTTCAAAAATCATAAAGTTTCCTGCTTTTAGTTGTTGCATGATATCAAATTAATTCTAAATGAGTGGGCTTTTACTGTAATTGTCCTGGGTTTAGTTTTTCAGTTATTTTTCATAAATGCATTTTACATCTAACTACCTCAGCTGCTTTTTATTTTCTTTTGGCACATATGAAATCATGCACTTTCTATATTTGGGGATTTGGGGGGAGGAATTCTTTCAATTTTGAATAACCAGGTTCAAAGCCATGTTGATCAATTTATAGAGAAGATCGGTTTAAGAAGACAATTATTGAAACAGTTGCAGAACATACATTTTATTTTTAGGTTCTGTTGGGGTACAGTTTAACAAAAAACACCATAAGCTGCTTATTAATTTGCCTTAAAAATGTGTGCTCTTTCCTAGTCAAGTTGTGTTATTTAACTCTTCTCTTGTACACAATTTATGTGACAAAGACTAAGGTAACAGTTGGCAGATAAAGAGTAAATTGAACAGAATGGACCAATAGTTTCTCAGTTCTCTGTTGTAAACTGTTGCATTATACACTGATTGTGCTAAAATAATTGTTACTGTGCTTATACTCCTTAGCCACCATTGCAGAAATAAAGTGATGGAAGATCACATTCGTATTTATGGAACAGTGTAGATATCCCCCCAGTACAAGCACAGTGACTAAAGGTGAATGATAATCATTGCAGAACTTGTGCTTTGACTTGTAAACATTGTAAAAATGTATTTGGTATTTTATTTGAAATGAAGAATCAAAAGAGTTATTAAAAACAGAAAGAAAAATCTTCCTGTAAATATATATATTCTGAATCCATGTATACAAACATTCCTTTAGAGTTCAGATTGTGAAGAGTGTCTTTATTGGCTAGAGACCACTGCCCTCTGTGGCAGAGGTTACATGTGCTATAGTAAAGAACACAGTGTGTGAAGTATTTGATGTACTGCAGTACCATAGTTCTTTTGGTCTGTCAAGTAAGTTGCAATTTGTGATGAAATGAAGTTGAAAGTAGTGCTTCATACTAACAAATTTCCTCGGTTACAACTTGATTTTTCTTGTAAAACTTAAAAGAGAAACTTGAAAATTTTATATATTTGGATTTTGTAGATTTTTTTTATTTTATTGCAACACAAGGTACCAAAATCATTAAATAAAGTACACTGTGGTCATTTTACCATGTCTCTTGAGTCCTTTTTAAAACTCTTTTATCCTGGTGGATCAGAAAAAGGATGCTAATTTTTGAGCTTCTGAAATTATTAGCAAACAAGGCAAAAGCTGGCCAAGCTTGGACAACAGTTTGGGACAGATAATTGTCAGAGATCATTTCCACTGGTATTCTATGCTTCTAGGCAGTATTATCAGAAGAACTCCCATCTCTGAGCATGAGAGTGATGCAAGTGGCTCCCAGGTTACCTCTGGGAGTGGGAGAAAACTTGACCCGGGACTGGGACAATGTTACAGGTGTTGTCCCAGCAAAGACTCCCAGGAAACCATGAGATATCCTGACAGCCATCTCTCCCAGAGCAGCAGAAAAGAGTGCTCTGGCCACTGTGGCTGAAGTTCTGACTGCTGTCTTTGAAGGGAGACCTTCAAAATAGCTGTCCCTGTCCAGGGAACAGGTCAGCAAGTCCTCCCCACTCCTTGGCCACTTAGAGCCAAAGTGCTCTCCAACACAGGGCCACACTCCCCAGTTGCTCCCCCAGCCAGTCCACAATGCCAAGAAAGGGAAATGCAAGAGGTGCTTGACCCTGACACGAGAAAGGGGAATTTCTGGGCTCTGATCTCAGGGCTATTGGGGGAGTGCAGAAACCCAAGACTTCTCTAGCACCTGAGAAGGGCTTTGGTCACAGAGGATAGGTTTTATCCCCCCTTCAGACTCCTGAAAGCATTGCCATTCAGTGATAAGTATCCAATAGTGGGGAAGGGAGACCTGAGCCTCACCCCAGTCTTGTCCTGACACCAATCATTGGGAAAAACTTCAGGGAAGATGCAGATGCTCCTACAGCTACCTCCTGGGCAACTGCTTAAAACATTAAACTATTACACAAGTTGTTGCTGTCTTTGGCAGCATCTACAATATGCTTAATAGCCCTCTTAGACTTCATTGCCACATTTGTGTGCGCAATGCCACCTCAAGCCACAGCCAAAGTTTGTGCAATAAAGGCCAGCACCTAAATCCCTTGGCCTTTCTGCCCCATTGCCATGTTCCCACTCCTTCTTAGATGCTGCTTCTTGGCCTCCCTCAGGTGATCAAGAAAGGGAGATGAGAGGGAAACAATCCACAAAACAATGAAATAATTGTCATGAGTTCAAAGAGAAGAAGAAATGTATGTATATATCTTGTGAAAGTGAATTTGGAAGCAGGATGATATGTGACTGATAGATTCTCAGAGGTTTTGTTTCTCATGTATCTCTTATTGTTTGACTAAGGGTTTGAAGGTGTTGTCCCACCTTCAAGTAGTTTGTTATTTTAACTTGGAAAAGCACAACGGAGGGAGCAGCAACCCAGCGGCACTACTGGTTTATTTCACATGAGCCGTAAATCCTCAATCCCTGTAAACCTGTGACTCGTCACCAAAGGCTCCAAAACCAGTGGGCAAGTAATAGAAACACACTTTTAAATACTTTTCTAACCTTTCACATGGCTTCCTACTCCTCTCCACAAATACAGGCTGCATGGGACACATTAACTGAGTGGGCAGCTGCTACAGCAGGGTCTAGATAGCTTGGGGTAAAAGGGATTTATTTGGCATGGTTTTGTGCAAATTATTTACCTCTGGGGAAAAAAGCTTTCTTCAGGGGACTTTTAATGAAAACCTACATGAAAGAAGCAGAGCAATTTCTTTTTAGGCTGAACAAAGGTAGTAGACAGTTTAATTAGATTCTTAACAATAGAAGGAGAGAAAAGTTTTGCAAGTGTTTTGAAAAGTGCTTATTCAGAGCACTTCTTGTCTCTTAAAAGAATACAGAAATGTCTACAGTTCCAGTAAAAAAAAAATAAAAGTCCCAAATGTCCTGGCAAAATTATTCAAGCAGGGGTTTTCTCCTACTTTACTTAGCCTGGGAGCCATTAAGAGGCTTGGCTTAATACTGCTAATAGTGCACCTAGAGATCTGTGTGCATGGGAAGGAGCAGTCTCTTCCTACTACAGCAGTCAGAAACTTTGGACAGTAGATTAGAGATAAGTTATTTTAGTCTCCTTAATGTTGCACAGGTACACAGTGCACTTGTTCACTGATTTAATAAGCGAAGATGGAAAGCAGAAAAGTAAGTACCGATGTATAGTATTGTTGCTTTGGGCGTATTTCAGACCCAGGGTCAAGTACAGAACCGCAGGTAAATTTAATGTGAAGATGGGTTGGAGACCTACGCTTTGGCACGTTTTTGGGCTAAGCAAGGTCTAAAGTACAAAACAAGTATGTTGCCCACACAACAATGCATGGTTTAGTGATATTCTCATGCACTCATCTGTGTTTCTTTTCAATGGGAAGGCAGCTCAGTTTGCTGACTAAACTGTAGCTCTGGAGGATGTAGAGCACAAAGCTGGCTTTCCCTGCCTTTGCTGCCACCTAGCACACTGGACCATGCATGTCGTGGGCTTCAAGCCTGTTCTTCAGCAGTAGGCTTTTTCCAAAATGGAAGGATTTCTCATTCACAAGAGCCTACACAAAAAAAAAAAAAAAAAAAAAAAAAAAAAAAAAAAAAAAAGAGGACAAAGTGATACTCACTATGTCTTTCAGTAACCAGGTCGTTTATTTTTAATCAGGTTCTTGTTAAGTGCTGTGAGCACAAGCTGCACTGCCATGATCACACCCAAGATATACATGCTGTTTTCCAGTGCTGTGGGACTGCTACATGCACTCATAGGACTGACACTATTAAGCAAGTTGACCAGTTTATGGAAAGCAAGCTCACTGATAATGTCCCAAAACATGGAAGGATAAGACCATTACCATTATAAATAATTGGAATTGAGCTAATAGATTATGAATGATATTGTGGTTTGCTGCAGTTCATCACCAAACTATCTCATTGTTTTAAGCACATTAATCTCGTATTAATTTGAAATTTCCTGTGTCTCTAGAGAATGTAGGAGTCCAAATTTGGAATTTTATCAATTCATTAAACTCCACAGATCATTTCAATACGAACCTAACTTCATTTTTAACATCTGTGACTAATAGAGCTCTAGCAGTAGCCAGTTCTAGTAGTTCCTCTATGTTGTCACCAGCATTAGCCCTACTTTATTCCTCTGTTAGCTTTGTGCAATCTTCTGCCATGCCAGTGGATCCACCACTGGAGTGAAATGAATGTAGTTTCTCTTCTCTGAGACAAGAGGCACTGTGACCAGCCTCAGCTTAGCCTCACCAGCTATTTCACAACTTGTAGTTACATGAGAGTAGAGGGAACATCTGGAGTCTCCTTCAGACTGAGTAAGCAGCATTACACAATTCAGCCCTTCCATATTTCACATCTGTCCCTACTGATCTTTTTCTCTAGTCTGATGATTCTGTAACTCTTCCAAGATTCTCGCTTTAAGGCATTTTCTTTTTATGTGTGTTTCTTCATTTATTTTAAATGCACGTTTGTCTCTGATATTTGTTTTTGTGATTTCCTGTAGGAATTTGTTTTTGCTTTGGGCTCAGCTTGCCATCTGTTATGTTTGAGACTACATTTCAAATGCTGTCACCTTTTCATGCCGACTTTGATACCAGCTGACTGTGTTGGTGCAGCAGTTGTGAAAGGAGTTTTGTGTTTACATTACAGATGTGTGGCATTTTGTCTGAGGCCTGATGTCCTGAGGAATGTTTTAACAATTTCCTGATAAAATCAGGAAAATTAACCCATTGCTCCACTTCTCTGGCAGGTCAGTGTTTTGTTAGGTACCCTGTGCCATCTTCTGCTTACAATTTCACCCCAAGATCTGTTATGCTGACTTGTAATTTCTTTGACTTCTGTATGTGGCTTTGCCTATCCCATATTTTAAAATCTAAAAAAAACCCAACCCAAAATAAGGAGATCCTGCCTTAGCTGGGCCATAGTGTCCTAGAGCATTCACCATTTCCGAGGAACACAAATAATTGCCATGTGCTTAAACTCTGCTATAGCATAAAGCATATGGCATGTCTTAATCACAGAATCAAACACATTGGAAAAGACCTCTGAGATCATCGGGTCCAAGCCATGACCCAACACCACCCTGTCAACTCAATCTCCTTTAATGAGCACCTCCAAATATCTTACCCGTGGGAGCAGCATACACAGTGCAGTGTACTCCAAGCTTGTAAAGGAAAAATGAGGTTGAAGCCTGTTCCATTGTATGATTTAAAGGCAGACATGAGCTGTTTTGCCTCCTGTGAGAAACACTGGTGCTCACACAGGGGTTACAGCTCTCCCCTCTCTGCCCCAGCAGAAAGCAGGCACGACATCACTGGTTATTAAGAATAATTATCCTTCATGGTTATATCTTTCTTTAAAGTGGCATTAACTACTAGGTGTGACTTGTAACTAATAAGGAATCAAATTCATCCTTTAGATGGGCTTTAGGTTTTGTACTTGATCCATCTGATCTTGAAAGTTATAATTATCCAACTTCATTCTATTTATATAGTTACCAGTTTTTCACATTTAGTCACATCACCTTATCCCAAACTGTTACACTGTGCTGATAAAACATGAGATTCAGTGATAACAGCTTCTTCAACACCCTAATGGGACAGGATTTCATTAAAGTGGTGTATTATGTAGCATATAAAATTATTTTACCTTGCCTGTAGAGCACCTCTGTGAGGCTTTGTTGCAGAAAGAATTGCAGGGTGAACCTTCCATCTTTGATTTCCCTGTATGAATCGCTAGAACCAGACCCCTCCAGAAAATACGCAATTAAATGAGAAATGTTCTTGGAAATTTGGGTATCCAAAAAGTGTGGTCCACAGTATACATTCTCAGTTCCCAGTTGGATCTCTGACACACCACAATGGTGACATTTAAATTGTGGGCTGGGGAGCAGGGAATGGAAAAGGACCATTTCTGCTTCTATCTGATCCTGTCACCCAGCCACCTACATGATGTCACCTCTGGCTTCTGCCCATTTTAAAGAATATTGTGCCTCTTGCAGGGCACAGGGGCATTCCTGCTTTGTCTGGATTTGTCTCACCTACCATGCTGCCCTATGGAATTGCACAAGGGCAAGTTGTCTGGCAGGACTTTGCAGTCCTCACCAGTGTGTGCCTTGGTTTAGATGATGATATGGCTAATGATCTGATCCAGCATGGCACAACTCTTCCCTCAGTAGTGACTGTACTGTGTTCCAATCACTGTACTGTGTTCCAATCAGGTGTGCCATTCCTCTAGTAGTGCATGCAAGTAGGATATGAGAAACCTCAGTTTTGAATTTAACTTTTTTCAACATTGTTTTGAATATAGATCTTCTAAAACCTTTTCTTTAATTAACTTTTTTTGCATAGATAATTCATTTTCACCAGCAGCCTATGCTACAGGATGCTTCTGACTGTGCAGAGAGATAATATACTTTCTTTTTATTTCTGCCTGAAGCAGAATTAAAATAGGAAGAGAACTGTTTGGTTGCACTTTTATCCTTTGGAGTAGTTTTTCTTGTGTGCACATGTGCAACATCTTCTGAGATCATAGCTCTTACATTTCCTAAAGGAAGAGGAAGAAAAAATAGGGCAGCCTTAAAGAAAAACAAAAAATCTTGGAAGAACATAAAAGTCTTGTGTTCATTACAATTTGCCTTGAAGACTTTATCTGACATTTCTCTGAAACCTGAGTTATCAGAAGCAGTAATTTGCTCTGCATTATCTACTATCTCAATTCAAAAGAAGTATTAAAGAGGATGCCATTCGAATTTATACCAGAAGACAGATCCCAAGGGAGATGCTCTGCCTCTTATAAAGGCAGCTAGTGTAGGGGAAAGAAAGCAGAGAAGATTCTAGGCTCAGGATTCCCTGTTATTTATCTTTTAACTGCCTGGGACAAATATGCAAAGACTCTGCACCTAGGTGTCTAGGCATAGGTATACAGATCAAATCGTGCAGCAGGAGTAGGCAGAGCCAGCAAGCAGATACAGCCAGTCAGACAGGTGAGTAATGGAGTCAGGAAGGGTGAGTAATGGAGCTGGGCACCGTTGTCTGCTCCCTTGCCAGAGCTGAGCTTTTATCTGTGGCAGGGCAGTGCTCCGTGTTCTGGCATTTTCCAGGTCCCACACGTCTGTTTTTTTAAGCAGAGGTTGCAAAGACAACTTTTTCATACTGGCCTTTTCAGTCTACATCAGGCTGCACGAATAACTGGCTCCCTGTGTGCCAGCTTGCATTGCTGCTGTCTAAGTGGGTACATGGCACCAATCTGAGCTCATCCTGCAAGCTGTCAGGACGCGAGTGCAGTATTTGGTGTGAATGCTCAGAGATGCTCAGCTAGTGTTCAAAGGAATAATCTCTGCTTCAGCATTGTGGTTTTCCACTTGTGCCAAGGCAGTAGTGCTTTTAAATTCCCCATGCCCTTATTGTTCCTGATATCAGAAACACTGACTCCAAACTTACAGCCAAAATGTTTGGGGGAAAAGAATGAAAAAACGGAAGCCAAAATGTTAGCACGACTTTTCACACTGCAAGCTTCCCTGTTCAAAGATAGTTCCTTCACTTGCCCTCAGATATCAGCAAAGGAGATGCAATTTTTGGGGTTTTCCATGCTATGGAAATTATGGCATTTGTAACTGTGAACTGAGCAGACCTAACTCCACAAGGTGGTCAGACAGGGAGGGCTACTTTCAGGTTGGCCAGGGCAGACATCTTTAGGGATCATGCATACAAAAAAACTTTCCTTTCATCTTACAGAGGGGAATAACTGCACTATCTAAGCCATGCTGAGCTATCATAGAACATCCTGAGTTGGAAGAGACCCACAAGGGTCATCAAGTCCAACTCTTGGCCCTACGCAGGATAGCACCAAGAGTCATCATGTGCCTGAGAGCACTGTCCAAATGCTTCTTGAACTCTGTCAGGCTTGGTGCTGTGACCACTTCCCTGGGCAGCCTGTTCCAATGTCCAACCACCCACTGGGTGAACAACCTGTTTCTAATATCTGACCTAAACCTCCCCTGACACAATTTCAAGCCATTCCTTGGGTTCTGCCACTGGTCACCACAGAGAAGAGATCAGTGCCTCCCCCTTCTCTTCCCTTCAAGGAAGTTGTACACTGCAATGAGGTCTCGCCTCAGTCTCCTCTACACTTAACAAACCAAGTGACCTCAGCTACTTCTCATACATCTAGCTTTTTGACAGTTTTTCTAACTTCAGACAATCTGCCTTGCTAAGGAAGGTATGTGCTAGTGGCAGCTAAAATTGGTGATTTTTTATGAGGATGGTTGTAATGGGGCAGCACTGCTCACCAAAAAAAGGACCAAAATATATGTAATGAAGAGGGGCGAAAAAACAGTCCAGCAACCTGTATAGGATCATTTGTTTCCATTATAGATGTGCTGTTGTTAGACAAGTGGATTCTTGGGAGAAATAAACCTTCAGCTTTTCTGCTGATACGTATGGTAAGCCCAGCACAAGCACAGAGCATTATGGGATGCCAGGAAGGGAAATTTGGGTCATGGGCATACGAATTACCTGGAGCCAGCGATGTTTTCTTCATTTGACTTATTCATTTATTTCATGCAGCTGCCAGCACTTGCTGCGCCTCTTAAAATTGTCTTTGCCCCACCCCAGCAGTGGCACATTTATATTGGGCTGAATCACCACCACCTTCTCCCAACACAGCCTACCTGTGTTCAGCCAAATATCTTTTCCTCTCTCCCGGTGCAAAATAGTATCTGCTCAACAGCAGTTGAGTATTAAATCTGATTAAATTTGATGGAAGCAGGTCCTCGTTCTGTCCCAAAAGAGCCGATATTACAGACTCGTGTGTTTTCCTTTGACTACCTGTCTCCACTGCTGTCTCTTGCCTGGCACATTGCCTGGAAAGGAGCAGGGACTGTCAAAACAGGAGAGTGTGCCAAAGCAATCAAGCTCCTTCGGAAGGAAAACCCCGATGTGATACGTTCAGTCTTTTTTGGGATGTCCCCCTTCTACAGGTGAAATTCCCCTTTCATATTTAAATATATCAGTTTCCCTCATTGTGAAACCTGTAAGCCCTTTGTGTTTTTTCTCTGGAGCTTAGGAATATCCCAATATATATACATAATATAACAAATATGGAAACATTATTCTGGAACCTGAGTGTTTCTGGCTTTATTTGCCCCAGTGTGAGCATACTGCTAACACAGATGCTGTCAACACTGGAAATGGGGCCCAACTCCTCAGAGGTGGACAAATTCCTCGTTGATGAAAACTTCCTATAGACTTAGTTCCTACAATTACAGAGACCTACATTAAAATTAGGAGCTTGGGCTGTGGAAATAATTACTTGCTTGCTATCTGTGTTTTGCTGCATGATTTCAAGGGACGATCTGTTAGAAATCAGCACATCTACCAAAATTGCTTGGTTCACCAGCTAATAATAATGACAAAGCAAGCATGAGTGATATCATCTTGACATTTGAAAAGCTCAGGTGGATTGAATAATAATGGTCTCCTATTTGCCTTGCAACAGCAGCCGAATTAGGTTTCATGCTCTTGTTTATACCAAAGAAACAGGGCATCACCCATACACACACAGGTACACTTACCTATGCTGCTGTGTAAATTAAGTCAGACAGTATCTCATCCTGTAGCTGTTAATGGTAAGATATTATGAGTTAAGAAACTAAAGACAGATTGATGCATTCCAGTGGCTGAGATTTTTCTGGCTGCCTTTTTAAGTCAGCTCTCTACTCTCATCTTTTCTTGAAGTGTGTTTTTGGGCACTCGTGGGTGCATAGCTGCCCACATGCCAGGCTCTCCTGACTCACCTTGCTGCAGACAGCAAAAAAAGCCATCCTCCAATTTTAAATGCTTGTCAAGCTGGATACCCACTGGCTCATAGGAAAGCTTTGCAAATGAAGCACTGGGCACGGAGTAACCAAAACAGCTTGAAAGTAGTGTGTTCAGCACAACTTCAGACCTATGTGTGATCCCGTTGCTGCACAGAAGAGTGGATAAATTACACATATAAGACTGTCTGTTTGTTCATGTATTACAGCTGCTATGCAGAAAGCTTATTGACTTCTAGAAACGGTGTTTTTGTATACTGTATAATGACAGAAAAATACCAGACGTTCTTCATATAAAGCTCCCTCACTCATTAGAACAGCAGCCTTCCCTTATCAGGTTTGCTCTCTGTGGGGATCCTAAAGGAAGTAGTGGGATGTGCATAAAGACCAGAACCACGTTACTGCCTCAGCTCTAACTTCCTATGTGTGTTCAGCCACACCTGAGCCAGAACCCAGGCTGAAAAAGATATTCCAGGGCACATAAGGCACTGAAAACAGGGTGGCTGGGCCAGCTGCACCTCTTAAAACTGTCTGGGGTGGCTGGACCAGCCTGGCTGCTGCCCCTTCCTCTGACTGCCCTGCAAAGGCAGCCCCACCACAGCACCACACCACACGCTGCCCCCTTGAGACATGATTCGCAGGCACTCGAGCTGGTTTCGCCCCCTTGCAAAGGCGAAGCTTTTGTGTCATTCAAGGCTTGTCCTGAACAATCCTGAACATCATGGGGAGCAGGGGAATCTGCAGGAAAGATTACAGACCAAGGCTAGTGACAGAGAGAGGAATTGGGTAGCATGCATGATGACAAGCTTGTTTTTGAGGGGAAGCAGCAAGCCTGGAGGTGCTGCTACCTGATGAGGAAGTCTAATACAGCATTGACTACTAGACATCTTCCACTAGATGCTACTGAGTTATACTTTGCTTCAGACAGGCCCTGAGCGATGCTGAGGTCTTCTCCTAAACCTACTCCTCCCAAATAAGTGCCCCCACCACTGCTCAAGTCAGATGGCAACTTAAGTCCAGGAAATGCCATCACAGCTGCTGTGCTTCTACGCTGGTACCAGATTTTGCAAGGAGAAAAACAGAGCCAGGAAATTTTGTTTCCATAAACATGAGGCAAGATTGTGCAGAATCAGAATTCCAAAAGTAGTTTGGGGTTTGTGTGTGCTTGCTTAAGCTGTGGAGTTTGGTTTATATTTTCATTAATACCTTCAGGAATTGAGTCAAGTCTTTTCCCTCAAGCTTGTTCTCACAAAGCCAGATATTACCAAAATGTGTGTCTGGAATGTGGAAATCTATGGTAAAAAACATTAACCAAGCAAGCCTGCAACAGCTGTGCCCATTAGTTCAGAAAATTAATCCACTGCATGATGGGCATAAAAAAATTAATTCGTTTCTGAATAGACAGGACACTTCAAAAGTTTTGGTGGATCTGTCAGGAGAGTGCTTTTTATATGGTAAGGAGAAATCACTTTAAAGATGTGTCTGTAGAGCTGGCAACTCCATTACAGCAGTTGAAATAAGAACTCAGAAAAGCTTCCATATACCTTTGGTAGACTTCAAATAGATCAAAAAGAGAACTAACGAATGTTTATTGGGGTCTCCATTTCTGTTCCCACTTAGGAAGTAACTGAAAGAAAAATAAGTTGCTCTGAGCAAAGTGTAGACCTGACCATAAGAAAACACTACTGGAAGAAGTAGAAAAGCAAACCCCTCTGGAATATATGAAGATCAACCCCATCTGCAATGGGACTCATCCCAATTCATCTGCCACAAATTCCCTGTAAAGATGACACAAAGTTGTAAATTCTTATCCTCCCTGATGCTTGGCACATTCTGTTTCCCATCAGAAAGAATTAGGTAAAAATGGTTCTGTTTCTTGACTTTTATTTTTTAAACTTTTAAGATCTTCTCTGAATAACACGATACTTCCATCTGTATTTTGTTAGAACTTCAGCACCTCTTGTTCCCAGCGCATGCCATGGTTTTAGCTAGAAAACAGAAGCCAAAAGTGATTTGATGAATTGTGCTGCATTCTCTCATTACTTTAACTAGTATGGACAACAGGGAGTGCTGGGCTTTCTCTCATGATGGCTGTAACATAAGGCCTGGTGGAAAAGGATCTGCTCTACAACAGCCAACTCAGCTCCACAGCAGGGAAAAAAATTTGGGGTCTGCTTTATATATGCAGCCTGATGTTAATTCCAAATGGCATCTCACCTTCTTGTAATGTTTCACACAGATGCAAAAGCGAGAAGTGTTAGCAAACACTTCAGGTTTTAAGAAAATGATCCTTACAGTTCCAAAGCTTATTACATCTTTCTGACCAATTTTCTGACATGAAGGGATGATTATAATAATTTTAAAATGTTTCATGAAGCAACATACAGTATGCATGTGATGTATGCTGCAACAAAATTCAAAGTTGTAAGTGATAAATCTGCAACCACCTGTGCAAAACAAAATTACTCAAAAAATAAAAAAAAAAAAAAAGGCAGACCAGCTAATACTGCAAATAACCCATGAGTGAGGAGAAAAGTATCATAGAATCACTGAGTGGCTTGTATTGGAAGGGACCTTCAAGATCATCCAGTTCCAACCCTCCTGCCATGGGCACGGACACTTTCCACTAGACCATGTTGCTCAAAGCCCCACCCACCTGGCCTTGAACACTGCCAGGGATGGGGCATCCACAACTTCTCTGGGCAACCTGGTCCAGTGCCTTACCAGCCTCACAGTAAAGTATTTCTTTCTAATATCTAAACTGCCCTCTTTCAGTTGAAAGCCAATGCCCCTTTTCCTGTTCCTACATGCCCTCGTCAAAAGCCCATCTTCAGCTCTTTTACAGGATCCCTTTAGACACTAGAAGGCTGCTCTAAACTCTCTCCTAAGCCTTCTCTTCTTCAGGTTGAACAACCCCAACTCTCTCAGTCTGTCTTCAATGAGAGGTGCTCCAGCCCTCTGATCATCTTCAGAATCTTAAGACTGTCATTTCTTTTGCCTGAGTTAAAAAAAAAAGTGAAGGGAATAGATCTAAGAAAGTGTCATTGGATTGCCTCATTAAGTTTTAGCAGACATGTTTTGCAGAATTATCTTACTTAACAGGTATTTTCAGTGCTACTACACTCATGTAGCAATTCCATGCACTTTCACATTTACTTTTGGTACCATAATTTTTTCATGCAAAAGTAACACCAAAAAAAAGCATTCTTGTGTCTATGCTGGGCTTAATAGTGATTAAGCCCTCTAGAGCTAACACACTGTCATCATAGCTGTATCTTTTTATACAGAATAATAGGATGAAGCAACATAATGGTACACTTGTACAGCAAACCCAATACTGGATGAACCACACAGTTGTGTTGACAATGCTGATTAACTGCTCTACCTTGCATTTGCAGAGATTAATTTCATGTGAAAGCATCCTAATAATAGATGTTCAGACTGAGCTCTGCTATTACACAACAGGACAGTAAATTGACCAGTAGGAGATTTGGGTCTTGCTGAGAGATAATCATGAATACCTGTCAGTACAGCAGTCAGTCTACTTCCAAACAACCTAAAAATACACACCCTGCTTATGCTCGCATGGAGAAAAACATGTGATGTCTTCAGCATATCCAAAGGCTAACCAGGCAATGAGTGGTTTAGTCTCAAGCTGCTACAATTTCCTTTGAATACTTCTGCCTGATGCACAGTAAACCAAATCAGCTAAAAGGATGCCTGGTCTATAGCCTTATTTGTGAGAGCCTCATTCCAGGTCTGCCCCCTTTTTCAATCCAATAAAGTAGACATGCACACACTAAATATGTACAAATAAACATTACTAGTCAGTATTTATGACCTATTTTCTGTTGCAGGACCTTTAAAAAAGTGTTATTGCAGTGCCTGTTAAGGCCTCCTGCAGCACTGACTGCAACTATTAAAACTCAGTCCCTATTGTTTATGTGACTTTTTTCCTTTATTCCACCATTGTCTGAATTATTTTTCCTTTAATTCATTCCTTCTGAGGTTTTGATCCTTCCACCCCATGAAGACATTAGGCAAGAAGGGCTTCTCAAGGGTATGACGTGCTGCTCAAAGCCACTGAAGACTCAGCAGGACAGGCCACGTATCATTCCATTTAGTTCAAATACAACACAGAACTTCAAAAGTCTATTCCAGTTGTCAATTTTATTCAAAAGGTGTCTGCTATACATTTTTAATATATAGAAATAAATATGAAAGGCCTATACAAATATGAACACTTAAAAGAGTACCAATACTGCCCTTCATTTTTTTTTACTCATCTTTCAATACTTAAAGGGACAAAATTGCAGCAAACGGCCCACATATTTAGTAAAATAAATTTTACAAAATCTCTGATAAAAAATGTCTGTTCATGTCTAACAGAACTTTTTAGACTGAGTTTTCTTTTACATATATATGCAACCTCAACACAAAATATGTTCAGCTGCCTTTGAGATGTTCACAATATAGACTGATGCACATTTTCTTCAAGTTGGACAGTTAAAAAAAAGGTCATACTTAATTTATATTCCAATGTAGGAATTTGGCATTATCATTTTTAATGACATACTGTGTTAATATTTTTTAAACACATACCAATAAATAAAAAAGAACACAATCCTGCCTTCAAATGAAACCAAAGTCATTTAAAAACCTTTAGAATGGGCATTTGCTTTTGTATAACATGATTCTTCCCAAAGCTTAAAAAAAACTTAATTTAACACCACATAAAATGCTTTTGATATAAAATAACATCATAAGTAAGCTTTTTGCTTCCTGTAAACCATAATTGATAGTAAAATATCACTTTATGCAAAAGTGTCTAATGTAGGGCATCATCCACATGCACTTATGTAATGTCACTAATTTAAACATTTAAAGGAGCATAAAGCAATGTATGTGCTTAAATGGTGAGAGGAATGGATACTAAATCGAATACAACTGTTCCTTCAAAATTTGGGTGTTGGGGTTTTTTTGGAGGGCATGCGTGGAGGTTTTTTAAGAAAAGGTCAAGCCCCAACAATATTGAAAGGAGACGATGTCATACAGCAAAAACCTCTTTTGTCTTTCCTTAAGAAATTTGTCCTCATCCCAAAACCAAAACCGTCCCAAATGTTAATTTAAGAACTGTAGACTAAACTTGCTGGAAATCAGAAGAAATATTTCAGATATTTTCTAACTGGAAATAAAAGCACAGGCTTTAGTTCAGAAAAAATATAACAATACAATTTGCTGTAAATGCACAATAGCCCAATCCTGCAACTCCTTCCTGTTGATTCAATTGTTTTCACTTAAGGAAAGTATATAGAACTTCCACCTCAACCCTGATTTAATAACTTATGTAAATACCTGTTTGAAGAATATGTATGTTTAACACTTTACCCACATACTAGATCTAAAGGCTATTTGGGAATGTCTATCCTGTTTTTCAAAAGAACTTCTATTTTTAAAGAGTGTTGTAATCATTTTTAATTCCCTTCAAAATAAACCTTTGTGAGCTCATCTTACAAAACAGTACTCCCATTTCCACTTCTTGACATTTAAATGCTTGGCTCATTCTTTCAGAAGAGAATTCGTAGATTAAATGAGAAATATACAGGACAAGTCTCTAGTGAACAGCAGATATCCAGTATGGCTTGGCTTGAAACAGGAGCTGTGTTGCAGGGTTCTCATTCACTGCATTGGAGTGGTTTCTGTAACAGACTTCCTTGGATCACTGCAGTTCTCTAATCAATTTTGACTTCTCCAAATTTTTTCTGAGCTCAACCAGTAAAACCAAACACTTTCCAGCACAGGTTTTGCAGTCATTGCTAGAGGTTCTGCAGGCCAAAGGTTGACTGTATTCCACCAGTGTTAGAGTAACAACCTATGGAGAGTTTTCCTACGTGTTGCACAGCATTAATCTGGCCTGAAAAACCTACTTACAGTAATGAGGATAAAAACAGTAAGACTCCATCTCTGGGTGAGGGGGGTGGGAGAGATGTCAACGCACCAAAAAAAGGACAGACCATGTACACAAAGGCTTTCCAAGAAAACAAACCAAAAAACAATGACCCAGACGCTTTCAAGGTAGGAATGCATTTATCAAAAATTATACTTTGCTCCATTATGAATGATTTGAAGTTTGGGTTCCTGAGCTTGATACTGGACAGGGGAAAGGGCAAGGGCAAGTGATTTCTACCTTAAATTATACAGCAGTATCTTTAGGACAGTATTTAAAACCTATTATTAGAAGAATTAATAATTTGCAAATGTGACTTTAAGAATATTATAACTAAAGAGTAGTTTATAGTAGTTTAAGTTCAGGAGACCTTAATCATCTTTCTTATGTGTTTGAAATCGTTCCATTAAAGCCCTAAATATATTTCCTGGTATTTTCTGATGTTTTTCTATTAGAGCTTGGATTGCTGCTTTTGTCTGTAGGGAAAGAGAAAAAGTTTTGGTCAGTTTACATCATCTTTACGTAGCTCACACATTAGTACAATTTCTAGGCTCTTCTTCATCCTTTCAAATGCCACAGAACTACTGCAAGTACAAAATACTATTTTTCCATATTTAAGCCCACAAGATGTGATTGCAGCTACACTGTCACGGAACAGATCAACAAACTAGTACCTTTTTTTTCTGGTAGCTGAGTTCACAAACTCTATTAGTGATACGCAAAAATAAAATGACAAACAGAGTAAAACACCCAGGTTTGCATCAGTAACACTCTTCCAGTGTCCATGAACTTTCCTTCTACACACACTCAGAAGCAGCACTGGAAACACCATTGTGTTTCAAACACATTTGACTTGTACGAAGCAATGATCCCTGCATCCAAGTCCCCAAAAGGAACCAGTCCTGTAAATGACACTTAGGTCACTTAGCTGCATGTGACAGCAGCCTTCACTTTCACTCAAAACCCAACCGGGTCAAGGAGTTCAAAGCAGCCATTCTTATTATATAAAAGCTCTATAGGGAACATTCAAAGCAGGGCACTATGCAGAAGCTGTGGTGAGGACACACTGTAGCCTTCCTATTCTGCCTAGAGAAGCACAGACTAGAGAATTCTTAAGGCCAGAGGCAGAACAGAGAATTATTTGCCTTTGTAAACCAATGGTCAGCAAGGGCAGATGACTGCTGGTAGAAGCTCCCACTGTTCATATGAAGTACGTGATCAGCTGTTAAGTCCTGGAGAAGGACTTTATAGATCTGGTCCTAAGTGTTTCCAAAGATCTAAAATTTGTATTAGGTAAAAAAAGTGAGCTTAATTTTTTTCTATATAAAATTGAAAAATGCATACTGTGCCATAGCATGATACATGAGATACAACTTTAAAATCACTCTAATTAGGATTCTAGGGAAGTCACATTCTAGGGGCCTTTTCCAGCAGAATTTGCATTTAAGTCAGAAGCAAGTGAGGCACAAATGAAGATGCCAATGCATGTTTGAAAGCCATTGAAATACACATTCTCTCCTGAAAACCAACAATTCTGAAGTCCTGTCAGACTGAATCCCCAAAAGAAACAACCAATTTTCCATAACCAGGGCTTAAGATAATGCAGATAAACAATTTAAGATAAACATTTAAGCCATTTTGCAGAGATCTAATCAGAGGGTAAACAGACGAGGAGAGACAACTAAACTGACACCTGCATAGTCAAGAAGTCTCCTTCTCTCAAGTGAAGTTTTCAGAATGTTCTGAGTGACCATCTGTGGAGCTTTCAAAAATGGCTATTTCAGCCCCCTCCATCTCACTGCTCCACCATTTAACTGGTTTGTGTCTTGCACTGTGAAATCTATTAATAAACTGAATGAACATGAGGACCTGACAACCCTTTCTACAAAGTACCTAAATCTGAACATTTAAAAGTTAATTTGTTGGGTGAGAAATTAGAGGAAATAGAAACACACTAAACAAAGCAGTGAAATTATTTCACTTATTTTTTTTATTGCATGAAATTCCAACAGCTTGTGAACACAGATTTGCTAAGTTTGAAAGGCTTCATCAGAATCTTTCTGAAAAGACTAAGATGCAGAACACTTCCTCCTGGATGAAGTGCTTCTCTGTTTATCAACCCAGAGCTGTCTTATCTGACTGAACTTCTTCAGTCTTTAAAGCAAGTTGTTTCTCAAAGCAAATAGAGGGTGTAATAAACTTTAGAAGACCTAGAACAGCTGCAAGTTGTAGTAATAAAAAGACAGTATTTAAGGCCATTCAGACTTAAACAAGTCCAAAACTAACTAATGATTCCATCAATTTTTATAACTGGCTCCTAGGCAGAAATCACTTGAAAAATCTACTGCAGTTTTTTCTATCAGAACATTCAATATTTAAAACAAAACAAAAATCTATATCTATATCATATCTTACCTTTGCAGCTAGTTCCTCAGCAGTCATATTTGGTTCATATGGAATGGGTTCTCCGATAAATGTACGTAGCTTGACTGGAAACCCACCATACAGGGGAACTAATGGCAATCTAATACGTTCATATAGTGACCTAAATATTTCTAATGTGAAAAAATTTTAGGGGAAAGCAGGAGAAAGAAAGGTAGGAGCAGGGAGAATGGATTAGAGAGAGAGAGAGAAAGAGAGAGAGAGAGAGAGAGAGAGAGAGAGAGAGAGATTATTCTGTAAAGTTTTTTTTCCCCATATGTCTCAACATTGAAATTGTACTCTAGCCCCCAAACCAGACTCTTTAAAACAATGTGTCATCTCAATTCGTGTTCTACCTTTGACTTTCATTTTCCAAAAGCTACATTAATGCTAACATCAGACTTGTTTTCTACCCTAACTTGGTGTGGAATCTTTCCTCCAAAGAGTAGGTGAAACAAGAAGGAAGAAGAGAAAAATTCAACAGCTGCCTGTCTGGAGAGGACAGGAATGCTATGCAAACCAGGTTACAGGTTCAGCTCATTTTACAGGTTAGTTAAGTGCTTTAGTATTGGAAGACTGCACTGGTCAGTCCCACAGTGGTCTAGAGAATCAGAAATAGCCTTATCTGCCTAAAGGTCAGCCATACTAACACACTGAATTGCTCTTTCAGATCACACACTGGTTGCAGTTAAACAATATAAAAAGAGAGAAAAAACAGGTATTTCAATCAGCTCTAAGAGGACACATAATCTTTGCCACATGCCACCTTTTAAGCATTTATCCCAAATGTACCCAGAAGACATTCTTTGAATAATGCTTGCTAATATTATCTTTCTCAATTGCAGACAAGAAATTCCATTAACTGATGTGTTGGCATAAGAAAATCCTTATCAATCAAGACGTGGAATTATCTGTACACAACCTATAAAAACAAGTATTCAAAAACTACTAAAACTGGAGTAACACCTCCAGTGATAAAGAGTTCAATTCCTCTAACAATTCTGCTGTAGTATGCAAGGAGCATGAATGATTTTGGCTTAAATTTCTTCTCTTTGGGATGATTCTCCTGAACACAGTAACAATTAATTGCTGTTTATTTTTGTACGTGACAAATGTGTGAATTATTCTGAGCATCTGCATGTGATGCCTTGGCTTTCTCCATGCAATATTTAGTTCTTAATTAGAAGGGGAGAGAAAAAGAACTGTGTTGCTCCTGTAATCCTCTAATGAAAGTGATGATACCATACTTGGCAGAACATGTGGTGTGGAAGAGACAGTTCAGGCCCCTTCCGCTAGATAGTAAGTTGAAGAGCTTAAAAAAAAAGGGAGTTTAACACTAGAAAATGAGCAGAGATGTGGACATCTAATCATCCTAGAGCTGGATGCTTCAGACACAGACCCATCTATTCCTTTCTGTCCGGAAGTCCCACAGAGATGAGGAAAAAGAGCTGGCAAATGCAAGTTTTTGCAAGGAACTACAGGTCTAGTGCAGAATAGTAAAGCAATTACAGATTAAATAATAGTCCAAATCACTCAAAATTTAACCACAGGTAAAGGTGTAAGTACAGAGCTTTAGGAGAACATTTAAAGGAATTATGTGTCAGCTGCAAACCTGTTTGCTTTGCTTCTTAACAGTTAGGAGAAAACCTAGGGTTGGCCTAGCAGATATAAGCAGAGAAAAAAGCGCTGTAAATCTTTCTGCCTTTTTCTGGCTCCTTTTTCCTTTCTTCTACTGCTTCTGTAAAGGAACACTTACATGGAAAGTAATTTAGATGAGCCAATACCACATCTACTGCTGATATTAAATCCTAATAACATCTCTGAACTCTAACAGAGAGCAAACCTCAAGAAACAAGGCTGCATTAAATCTGAAATTTATATGGGAATTATTTCTACAGAGATAGGCTAAACACATACGCAAAAAGAAACTACAAAAAAAATAGAAAATATCTTACTTATTCCTCCTAGTGTCCTAAAGCTTTCTCGAACGTTTTGTGTAAACATAGGAATGATGGGCTAGGAGGGAAAAAAAATAATTAAGAATTTAATGAAGATAGCTCTAACTGAAAATCTTCTACCTCACTTAAACACAACAAGCAAATTAATTCCAGAAGACTGTCTCAGACAAGGACATATAGAGAGCAAAACAAGTATTCTTAATTTCTTCTGTGACTTTCTGCCATGAGGTTTCAAACTGGAGAATACTACAAGATTTCAAGGAGTCACTGTTTCACCAAGTCCATTTTCTCAAAGCAGTCCAGAATTTCAGAACCTATGGAGCATTTAGGAGTCCCTCCCCCATCTAGCAGTGTTTGCACAGTTGTGACTTAAGTGTTTAAACCTCTTACCTAATTTGTAGTTATGCTCAAAGGGAAGAATTCACAGGATTAGGACACTAAACTTGTCTGATTCGTCTCTGCTACGCTGATGGTATTGCTTCACACATGATGTGTCATACATGTCCATGATTTATTTCTGCTGATGAATACTTGGAATGGTGTTGAATATTTCAAGTTTTTATTGCTGTTTTTGTTTACTGCAAACAGCTGTCAAGATTTACAAGAACCGTGAGGGGGGCAACTACTATATGAAGTTTTTCACTATCATTTTATGGCATGTACCCACTGTACATAGCATCATCAGAAATACAGAACTCTTCATGGGATCTTCATGCACTCAGATTCTTATAAACTTTTTAAAAACAAGCCCGGAGATGAGCTAGTACATGAAACTTTTCAGAAAGGTATCACATTGGGTTTTTTTGGGGGGAAAAAAAAAGTCTGTAAATAATACGATGCAGTTACAGAGAATAAAAGGAAGTGCAGTTGCATAAACTGGAACATTTTACTTTTGACATAGAAGTAGAGATTTTTGTATGCACCAAGTTAGCTTATATGACAAAAATTCTGGCAAACAAACTTCTGAAATGAGACAATTTCAAGGAGTTGAAGGTTCTGATTTTAGACACCTTTTTCTGATGTTTCAGACACATTTTTCTTTCCATGAGGAGTTCTGCTTACAATTCAAGGTGACTTAAAGTTCATTTTTAATCTAAATAAAGATATTTTTTCCACTTTCAGCCTGCCTCCGACACTATTCCTTTTTCACTGCATCTCTCAGTTGTTTTTTTTTTTTTGGGGGGGTGATGAAGCTACAACACCCTTTTGAGTGCATAAAAGGAACCGAACACATTCAATAAAATAAATGTAATGAGTACAGCCATAGTTGAATCTCAGGTATGACCTTTCACATGCTATTACAATACATTAGTAAAATCTAAACCTGCTGAAAACACCCTGTTTAAGCAGTGTTATTTTCCTTGTGAAAAAAGCAACATACACTTGAGTCTTAAAAGTATTCTATTTCTGCACAAATTTAACTAGTCTCTCTTTGACAGTACCTAAACATAAAACTTTTGGTGTGAGACTTACTTTTAAATTGGGTATATGCAGAGCTACAGACATAGGCACGTACCTTTCAAGTACAAATATAGAATGAGAGGGACTCTGAAATTATTATTAAAATACTTACAATTCAAATATATTACACACTGTTCTGCCCTTCACAGTTGGTCCCCTATGAATAAGTCTGCCTGCTGACCAAGCACAGTGCTGTACATTACGACTGAAGGGACAGTTCACACCAGTGAACTCCTGCTGCTCCCGCTGTATGCCCTGGATTTTACTACTATAAAATGCCAATACAGTGCATAGTGCCAGTGAGTCTATACTCTACTGGGTCACAGCATACTTCAGTGAAAGGAGCAACAGAAATGTTGATGTAGGGTTGCTTCCCAACCATTCTGCTCAGGGGTTAAGCCATCACAATCCTGACCAGTTATGTGTAAAACAGCAGACCCCTGTAACAGAAATCATCCTGTATTTCATCTCTCATTCTTTTAAACTCTGTATTTCCCGACCACACTATTTTTAGCTGACTCTAAAGCCTTCTTATCTATCAAAGGCAACAAAAAGAGTACTGAAGTGCAGTTATGAGAGCAAGTAGACCATACTCATGACAGTCAATGTAACAGCAAATATACGATAATCAAAACAGCTTTCCCTGGAAGAAAGTACCAGTAAGTTAGCATTCTCTGCTTCTCTTCCATGACCTGTCATACTTACCACTTTTGCATCAATGGCCACCTGAGCAAAGCCTTTCCGATCACTCCACAAAACACTGTACATCTCATCACTAAAGAGTGCTTCCCGAACTCCACCTGGGGCAATGGCTAACAGGTGGCCCTCCTTCAGAGTACTGACACAGGCTTCTCTTGGTCCAGGTATAACTCCATGTACATCAAGTAATATCTTAAAACCTGTAGGGTAAGACAATATTAATTCAGAAAATGTTCATTCATACTGCCATTGAGTACAGATTCCCAACACAGAACAGTATGGCTAAAACTTATTTGTCTAACAAGCTGTAGCCCCAAGTCCCCAAGAGGGACTGAAGCATTAAGTTGTGCTTATAGATTTTAGTCTGCAAAGTTGATGATTTAGGGTTTCGGCGGCTTTTTGTCATAGTAAAGTGAGGTGATATCTCACTGTCAGGACTAAAGGGAAAAAAATCGGCACTGCAACATCTTTCAGGTGCCCCTTCAAAGGAGTTAAGTTGGCTCCAGGGCACTGGCTCCTTGCCCAAGCTCGACTGTTCAAATGTAGCACAGTCCAAATAAAATACAACAAGAAGCAATACCAGTAAATCGTTGTGGTTTTTTCGTTTCGTGAACTTTGGCAAAGCCCAGTTGTGCACAAGGAGAATGATTCATTTTCTTTGTCATTCTCTGCATTACAGATCACTGCAGCACTTGACTCCCTGGCTCAGTCTGTGAGTACCTGTGAGTACCTTTCATACAAAGATCTGGCAAGCCTGAATTGGGTATATTCATCTTCTGTTAATATTATAACTGATTTTTTTAACCTAAGGTTACATAAACTCCTCCTATCATCTTGAATTTGAAACGTCATACTGACCCCACTCTCCAAGAAACAGCAGAACATCAAAAATTTGCTTACAAGCATCAAGTGGGAGCATACCTGATGAATTTAGACTAAGATTAAAGGACATAACTAGCATTAACCTCTGTTTGCAGGAAATCAGTCCTGTTAACTGGTTCAATAAATTTCAAATTCATACAGTATTTTTGAGTACTACATACCAAAATGGGAACTTTGGACGTCTGAGCAGCATGGGAAACATTATTTCTTTTTCTGGAAGTTTCCCACTGAGGCAAACAACCTTATCAGTCACAGACAAGGAAACAGAACTGATCTAGTCCAGTTTGCCTCTCAATAACAAATTAATAGCTGTTACTACGAACACACATTTGTTACATACACTCACATGCTGAAGAAGTGTTAGAAATACAGTTAGGAAGACAGATCTGTCTTCCCTTACAGCTCACGTAAACTAAGGGCTTGAGAAGAAAAGCATGAGGCAACATATCATTAGTTTATTCTTAACTAAAGTCTGATCTCTAACTAGTCTTTGTTGGTGGTGTGAGTATAATTACCCCTGATTCATCTCTACACACAATCATGATCTGTCCACAAACATGACAACAGAACAAACACAAGCTGCACTACACCTGTCACATATTTTGCTGTGCCCGTCTCGCACACCGCTGGTGACATTCGCAATCGTCATCTAGTATAGCATTTGCACAGAGGACACCTGAAATACAGTTATCCTAAAGTAAATTCATTTCTTTCAGGTGTTTTGTTTGTGGGATCTTCAACAGCTGGTTTTTACAATGTTTTGTATTCCCAAACTAATTAAAGCTCTCTGGAAAGTACTTGGTGGTAAGAAGCTGCCTGTCTCTAAGTCCTTCCTATCAGTGAGCTCAGGAGATAGACAAAACTGTTGAAGGGTTGGCTGAGCAGGAAAAGAGACTCCAACCTTCTTTTCTTCATTGGATATGCTGAAAAAGGGGTGGGCGGGAAGGTGCATGTGACAGAACAACATCACGAGTCTGTTTAGTTCATGGATCAATAAAAAAAAAGAACAGAATATAGACAGAATACAGGCAAAAATTTGTACTATAGTAAGTCTGTACTAAGTCTCCACAAAATTTCTCAGATGTATTTCCCCCCTTGGCTTTCAGTATAAACTTTATATTCTGAGCTGTACTTCATAACCTAGGCAGCAGAACATACATCACTATCAATGTCTCTGCTCCAGTAGCAAGGAAGAAGAACCTGTCTCCCTCAGAGCAGCAGAGAGACAGAAATTAGTGCAATGGCCCTGAAGGGACAGCCAGGCTACCTGTGCCCAAGGCAAAGGTCATCATGAAGTCAGAAAAAACACTAGGGTAGTACCTGGCTGTTGCATGTAAGTGACCAAGAATCTATTTTTCTATTTTAAACAACAAAACAACTCTCAAAATTATCTAAACACAATTTTTCAGCCTTCCAGAGCATGAAGGGATGCTAATTCTTTGGGATAGCAAGAAATCCAAAATTAATTTTATTCCACAGTTTAACTTGGACTCTGCCCTTTGCCCCAACATACTCTTCCTTTATTTTCCACAATATTGTGTCTGCATCAATGTTTGAAAACCCTTTGGAAAGTACCCAGTAATGCCTTTAACACTGCTATCAATATGTGCACCATATACTTTTCTCTAACTTAGCCCAAGTGACTGTAACATCAGGGCTTCTCAGTTGCCTGGTAGCAAGATGGCACGTATGTCATCTTTTTTCCATGGTTGTTGACCTTTAGGACCACAGACAGAGAGGAATCATTTAGATCATTGAATCCAACCTTCCACAATTGTAGGTAACCACATGTTTATATCTGCAGAGCATCTAGTCCACAAGACACATATACAAGGTGTTGCAAAGTAACAGATGAGGAGCCACAGCAACAGATGAGGAGCCACAGCCCCTTTCCTCTGGGACACTACAGGAGAGGGACTGCCTTAGTGCCCCAAAATAGAAGGCAGTCTTTTAAACAGGGGTTCCTAGATGACTCTAGGAACCAAATACAGCCCATACTATAGGGGAGGGTGATGGAGAAGAACACAAGTGAAATCTCAGCCCTCACTGTATTTTCTTGGGGAAAAGACTTTCTCTTAGCTCAACCTTAGAAAAATTAATGTATTCCTGAGCATTACACGGCTAAGAATCCAAAAGAACCAGAAACCTGGAATATTGTTTTGAGTTTTTTCCCCTGTGGCTAACCTCAAGTTATTAAAAGAAAAAGTAAAAAAAGAAGCCACACGACCATATTTCATATCCTTCTCCCACAAAATACAAGTAACAAAAGCATACTTAATACCGACACAGAATAAACTGAGACAATCAAATAATTTCCTTTTGCAATGACGTGAAAGAAAGACACATTACAGAATCACAGAAGGTAATGTTCAGTAGGAATCTCCAGATAGGAGGTCTTCTATTAGGTTAGAAACCCTTCCATAAGTTATCAAGCCATATCTTTCAAGACTAAGTAGTAGGGAAAGGCATGTTTGATGCACTGCAGGCTCATGAATCCCTCAAGAGGCACAGCAACATTTTACAAACACACTCCAGTTAATTCAGGACAGCAGTGCCTCGTGCAGAGGATGCCATGAGACTGCGCCCTGGCAACTGCATACTGGCATGGACTGGAGATTCAGAGTCATGGGACATGCCACTCTTGACAGCTATTCATAGTAGATTTAATAATCATAAAACAAGAAGAATCATTAAATTATCTAATCCAAGTGTGTCTAACAGAACCCCCAAATCACTCCCCCATTTCCCCTGCATTGAGCATAATAACTTTTGGTTAAAACATCTTCTGAAAAGGTGTCCACTTTAATCTGAAGATTTAATCAAGATTAGACAGCCGTAATACTAGGACAAAATTATGCAATCTCTTTGCTTTGATTCACAAGAGAAGCAGCATCTACCTTGCCAGTCATAGATTACTGTGCAGATTTTTAAACAATTCAGAACATTTTCTGGACTCTTTGGGCTTGTCTTCCTTGAATAGCCTTAATTCCTTCACAGAAACAGAGAATTATGTAGATTGGAAGGAAGCTCTGGAGGTCATCTTGTACAACCTCCCACACAAAGCGGGTTCAACTAGATCAGGCTGCTCAGGGCCTCACCCAGTAGAGTTTTGAAAGTCTCCAGGGATGCAGATTCCCCAACTTGTCTAAGCAATCTGTTCAGGTGTCTGATCACTCTAATGGTAAAGTACCTTTCCACATGTCTAATCAGAATTTCCTGTGTTGCAACTGGTCTGTCTTGCTTCTCATTCTACCACTGTGCACCTGTCAGAAGAGTCTGACTCCCTCTTCTCTGCACCCTCCCGTTAGGTTGTTGAAGACAGCAACAATATCTTCCCCCACCCTGATCTGGTACAGATCAAACAAATCCAGTTCTCTCAGCCTCTCTGCATACACTGTGTGCAGAGCCCTCCAACATCCACTGAACACACTCCAGTGTGTCAGTGTGTCCTGTACTGGGGAGTCCAAAACTGGACACCATACTGGGAGATGTGCTTGCACAGGTGTCAAGCCAAGGGAAAAAACCTCTTCGCTCAACCTGGTGGCTACAGTCATGCTAAAAAAAGCTCAGTGTGCAGTTCATCTTCTTTGCTGCAAGCACACGCTGCTGACTCACACCCAACTTGTGGTCCACTAAAGGCCGAAGTCCTTTCCTGCAGAGCCACCTTTTACCCAGGGTACTGTTGCATGGAATTGTTCTATCCCAAATGCACAACTTTACATTTGCTTTTGCTGACTTTCATGAGGTTTCTGCCCGTTCATTTCTGTGAAGTCTCTCTGAACACAAGCTCTAACCCCCATTGTATTGACAGCTCCTCTAGTTTGGTATCATCGGTGAATTTGCTGTGCATCCTCCAACCCTTCATCCAGGGGTACAATAAAAACACTAAGCAACAGTGATCCCAGCATCAATCCCTCAGGAACGCCTGTAGAAACCAGCTGTTAGGTAGATGTTGTACTGCTGAACTCAGTTCTTCGAGATCAGCCATTCAGTCAGATGTCTTGCAATGCTACTAAATGATATTTGGGGGACTCACGTTTAGAACCTTATTTCAAGGCAGAAAGGGAGAAAATCAACATAATCTACCATCTGATAAACAACTGTGCATAAGTATTAATAGATACAATATGGAGCCAAGTCTGCATTATGAAATAGGCTGTACTGGTCAGCTGTATACAAAAGACTGGATAACCAACTCACAAATCTGAATCTGTTGGCAAAAGCAGTTGTAGAGGCAAAGCCATGCTGCGATCAGGATGAAAGTGTTGTTTTCAGGGACTAATGCTGAAGGAAGATACTAGTATCTTGTGGACTAAGAAATAAAACTATTGACAAAACAATAGTTTTCTGAGTCGTTTCCACTAAAAGCATGAATACACTACAGAACACTCCTTGTAATTAATTTTGTGAATTGACAAGTTTTTAGTCACAAACTGAACTTGGGAAAAGAACTGGGTACTACTGTATTTCACACACACAAAAACCAAACCCCTCACATAATTAATTTCACCCATCAGCAGTGTATTTCAGTAGTCCAGTCAAAATATTGCCCTAAAGATATTTCTCATTTTCCTGATGCTTCACCTCATGTGTCACCGTGAACATGTTGGACACTTCTACAGCTTTCCTCTTTTTGAAATTCTACTCAAAACAGTCTTCCTGGAGACAGGTTCCCCTGCTCACCATACTCAACTGGGTGGGATAAGAAAATACATTGTCTCTGCAGACTAGTATTTTTAACTTTAAGGGCATTGATTCCAAACAGTTTAATTGTTAATCAGGTTACACCACTCATTCTGACTATATTAATAAAAAAGAAACATCTTATTGAAGTCTTTGCTAATGATTAATAGAGAGACAACTGTTTCTCCTATGATCTCCTTCTATTTATTTCTAAACACCCTAGAGTCATTGGAAGGTGTTACCCAGAGAGGAGTATGACCCATCCTTGCATGGGCTAGTCTTGGAAACTCATTCTTGGTTGTAAAGAACATGTGAGAGGCAGTTCTACTTCAACACTTTCACTAAATTTGTCTGAATGTCTGTTCTAAAAGCTGTGTTCTTGTGATACAATTTTTATTACTTACACCATTAAAAAATTAAAGTAAGAGTTCCAAAACTGCTTGTTTATAATGAAGTATGTTACCTGGTAATCTAAAGACGAAATGATCAGCTACTACACAGCAGCGTCTCTTCATTGTCACGTGAAGTCTAGCCACGAAGTAGATATAATCAACAGGAGTAGCTCCATGATAAAACACAACAAGCCCTGGTCCTTTAGGAATATTTTTGACACCATGAAGCTCATAACCTGTTAAAAGTGTAACAGATGTCAAAGTTTGATATAAATCTATCCTAAAGAAACTAACTTATAGCAAGCTGAAACCTATAGGTATTGAGAAGTGGTAAGAGCAAAGTGACCTTTGCACTAGTCAAGAGGCAACTTGCACCATATACAGGAAATACAAGTTACTCCATAGAAATTAAAAGTTTCATTTAAGGTAGAAGTGCCACACTTAAAGAAAGAACTAAAAAATAAATTAAAACATCCAGTCTCACTGTCTTGAACTATATCATTTTCCCTTACTTTTTCAGTTCACTGTCTTCAAGGCTGCAAAGTCCTCTGAATCAATCATTCAATAGAAATCACAACAAGGGCTGAAGTGGTAAAACAACTATTTCAAGTTATTATTAACCTTTTGAAGTTCATTACCACCAGTGACTGTTTAAGAAGATTTGACATGACAGCATCCATTTACATGTCTCCTTTTACTCCAGGGTATGAAGTTTATCTTTGCTATTTGTATCCAAGTTATACCTGCTCCAGTTTTCCATCACTAAGCACTAAAGCTAGTTGGGGCATTATATGCTTAGCTGAAAAACACATAAACACAATAAGTATCTTACTGAACTTACATTTCTATTTAACAGTGCAGAATATGTTAATACAAAATATCAAAATGCATCAGTATAGAACATATTCAGTTAATATCCAGTAGTATTGTTACAGTATCTTGTTCGTGGTTTTTGTAAAATAAATAAACAAAAAAACCCCCCAAAACGACAACAAAAAAACCAACCAAACCCTGTCATTTACAAAGTTAACTAGGTTTGCAATTCCTATTCATTAATTTATTTTTAATTCTGAAGGTACTCTTGACTCTTCTCCCTCTGTTTTACTTTGTATACATGTGGAGCTGCAGCATATTGCAAGTGTATCATCTGTACCACCCCAAGTGACCACTAACTGTGCTCCATGCCAGCCAATCATACATACAGCACTGCCATAATAAACGTAAAGTTACAGGTACCATGCACCCATTTGGGGCATTGGTTTTGGGCTTTTAGGTCGTGGGGTTGGCTTTTCGTTTGGTTTTTTTAATAATGCTGTGAGATTTGAGGATTAAAAGCTCTTCCTGTGATATATTGATTAATCAAGTGGGGAAAAAATAATTGCAAAACATTTCATTCTTTAGGAAGAGAAGTGTATAGATAACAAGGACGCAGCTGGCAGGGCAGAAAAAAGTCACAGCTGCCATTGAGGGACTGGATAAGAATCTTTTCCGTGCAAATAAAAAGTTGGACCTTACAAAAAGAAAAAGTTACTAAGGTTTAAAAGAGCCAAGGCCTTAAAAAAAAATCATTTTCTTATGAAAAAAAGTAAATAGCTCTTTATTGTGAAGTGAGCATTTTAAGCTCTTTGATGTAGCTGTTGATTTTGATGTAGTGTACTTTCCTAGATTTGAAAGTTACATCTTAGGCTTACAAAGCCTATCTGATACAGCTGCTGCACCATCTGGTTATCAATGCCTTGAAAACCTGCTTCCCTTTGACTAGAGAACAAATAGAGATGATTTTCAAGAAGGATTTGTTCTTTATGTAAATTGCTCTTAAGCATCTCTTTCTCCTTCAGCTGCATCTAGACTGAATAGCTCCGAAAGAGGCTTATGATTTCCTTAGAAAGAAAAGCCAAATCATTTATTAAGTCTGTCTTTATAAAGAAATAGTAGTAGAAGGACAAGGAACAGGGCCCTTAGTTTTGACATTCTAGTAGAGAAAGTAGCTGTCCAAAATACAGAGACAGAAAGAAAATAAAAAAGTAGAGTTCTGTAACAGGCCCTAAAGTTAATTTCAAGAAGCAAATAGTGAGTGAATTGACACTTGGCGTTCCTCTTAGCCCTCACTTGGCACTTTATGTAAAAAAATTTTTAAGTGCAATTAAATTATGCTAATATGTGCTGACATACTAGCTATCAAGGAACTGGCATTTAACTTCCAGTCTTCATATACTGATTATGAAATAATACAGATAATTGATCTAATTTTTAACATAACGGACATTTCAGGTCTTCTTCAAATGAGAAAATCCAGGGGTTGTTATAAAACATAGAAAAAAAAAAGGCAATTAAAAATAGCCTATATATTTAACCAGAAGAAAGATCTCATTTGTAGCAGCAAAGGAATAAATGCATAAGGCAAAAATTTTACAATACAAAAAAAGTCTCCATGGTTTTTTTTTTTTCTCTCAAGCACCACTGGCAGTCATTGATAAAACAGAAAAAAAACTAGCATGCAATAGCAGCAACAATCAGGTATATAATAATAATCCTGAAAGGTAAATGAGGAATAAGAGCTTCAGTAGGTTTTAATGAAAGTCAGATCTTGCTTACCATGCCATATTCTTCCGTGTCCGTCCCATAGGGTAGCCAACATTTCTCTTCCACCAATCCAAACATCATGAGAATAAGCTTCCTTTATTTCATTCTTCCTTTTATAAATATGAAGAAGGAGAATGGAAATGTAGAAGAGGGCAACAATAACTCCTGGAAGTATAAAAACTACTGCAAGTGGAAAAAGCACCCATACAAGGTAGAATGCATAACTCAGATAATCTCCAATATGCTCCACGCCAGTCCATTCTTGCAGAAGGTAAGTCAGGCAAGTTAAGTAGGACATAGGTATCGGTCCTGCAATACAGGATTCATTTCCACCTGTCATTTCCTGTTCAAGTTTAAAAAAAAAAAAAAAGTAGATGAATAAATCTTCTAAAAAGATAGACCTGTCTTTATTTATTTATATATGTATTTCATATATGCATATATGCATTTTATTCACATACCACTTACCCCACACCCCAGCAGCACCTACTAGAAACATAACAGATCACGCAGCTAAATTTTTACTTGATCTTTATAGTCCTTTTCTTTTGTGTACTTGAAATGCTGACAATTCTAATTTAGAAAGACAGTGCAACAGCTTAATCTCAGGCTAATCTTTTATCTCATTGAAAACTGTTCAACTTACACAGATTCAGAACATTTATATTGTTACCAACACCAATTAATACTGTATTTTCGATTTTCAGAAAGCTGTATTGATTAGTCTAATTTATTGTTATAGTAAAATGAAACCTTCTCCCAAGCATTAACTACAACAAGAAACAGAACAATCTCAAATCCAGTGCTGTAAAAAAGAAAACCCAGTGAACACTTCCACAACCATATGATGACTTAGTAAGAAGATGGTCTCAAATAAGAAACTCTCAGGCTTGGAGAGACTTTTAACTGTATCTGGAAGACCCAGAGCACAACACAGAGAGGCAGCAGGAAAGACATGGGGAAAAAAAAAGTCCTCTAAAAGATTTAACTGCTCTGGCTTTACTCTATGTATAAGAATTTCTCTTCTCCAGTGCCAGCTCCTAAGAAGTTCCTGGACTAGACCTCTCTGGGTTGGTATTTCAGGCTTTCCATAACTCTGGAGAAAGACTTTTCTTAGCTTTGTATGATTTAGGGGGAAAATTGCTATTCATTTCACCTTACAAATACAAGACAACCTGAATGCTTGGCTATTTTAGCTACAGTGCTTAATCTTGAGAAACAAAAGTTAACCACCACTTTATTCTAGACTAGGATAAGACTTGACATTCTGCTAGTCAGGACTAGCAGAAGTTTTTCAAGAAGAAAAACACGTTGCAACTATAACACAAGATTGTAGGGAGAAACACATTAAGAACAATATTTCTGAAAGAATCTAAGCTCAAGGTTGTTGTGGTTTGGTTTTTTATTAGAATGTGACTTACAACATGTATGACTGCAGAGCTCTGATATTAGACTGACATATGTCAATCATGCCTTTACTCTTGTTCTGTTTTTGCATGCAACAAATGACTGAAATTCAGAAAGTTTGTTGATACTATCAGAACCCCAATGGCAACAAAAGTTATGAAGCAGATCAGTTTTACTCCACATTTGCTATGAGACATTGAAACATGTACTATACCAGAACTCATCTCACTTATTTCCCCATCTCAGTTTTCCCTCACACTCTCACAGACCAAGGATGTCCCTTTTCCTTTGGATTTGAAATCGGCCTCCACCCACATTGCTCAAGATAACTCCTATTAATGAGAAGAAAGCTGATCTCATTACAAGGATTTTGCTTCAGCGATCCATGCCTGTTCCACTAATTCAGGCTTATAATATTTTGCTCCTCATCATGTTCTTTGCTACTCAGCATGACAATGTGACCAGCAGCTGATTTATCTTCAGCAGTGTATAAGCACATAGCATTAGTGACATGCACTTCACAGATTTCATGCACTTGTGTTTGGGGGTGTGCATTAGCGGGAAAGGAAGGGAGAGAGTGAGCATGTGGGAGAGCAAGAGAAAGCTCCTTCTCATTCCTGTTGCCAGAGCTGAACTCCAGAACCTGTCAGGCAGCAAACACCCACAGCAAGTATAAGAAACACAACTTGTGAGACCAAGCAGGATTTAGGAGTAGCATTCAACACCACAATATTTATCAGCTTGTTATGCCTGGACTTCTACAGTGGCTCCGCCTACCACCTAGAGAACAATATGGAGCATGGGTTATGGCACAGAAACATTTTTTCAAAACTGAGAGGTGATTATGTAGCTTAAAAGATTACTTAAACTGTACTCTCCTACTGATCATATTTTTAATTGTTCACGGCTTTCTCCAAACCCAAAATCCCCATCAAGTAAATTTAAAGTCCTGTCTACACATGTCAGGCTTGCAAAAATATTACGTGTCCTTTTGCCTATAATGTTCCATGCAATACCTCAAATGCAATCATCACAGTTTTAAAAGTTTACTTGCATATTTATGTGCTAACCTGGAACAGAAATTAAAATCTGACATCTTGTGTGCTACCAGCCAGAGAGGCAAGATCTAAAGTACTGCCTTCTCTTAGGGACAGTCAGCTCTGCTCTGAACAGTGTTGTTTACTCATCTTAAAGGGAATCATAGAATAATTCACACTGGAAAGGCTCATTGAACAGCACTTGTCCAATCTCTTCTAAGGAGTTTGATTATGTTGCTCAGTGCCATATCCAGTCCAGTTTGTATTATCTCCATGGATAGAGATTCCACAGCTTCTTTGGAAGCTGGGCCCCTAATCCAGTGCTTGAATACCTTCATGGTGAAAATGTTTCTCTTTATTCTAGTTAGAATTTCCCTTACTACGCTCTGTGCCTGTTGCCTCCTGTCCCTTTGCTGCAAAGATTCTACTTCCCCCTCTCTACAACCACTGCTTAAGAGCAGGAGTAAGGTCCTTGCAATGTGGCTGCAATGGCAATGAAGAAGGGAAGGCAGATCACGATCAAAAAAAGCACAGGAGCTCCACACTGAACAAAGGTTCAACATGGTTCTTATATGCTACTAACTGGTAACAACACGTTGGTCTGTTCCAACTGTACAGCTACCTGCCCTATGACTGCACAGAGCAGTTAAAACTACAAGATAAAGCACACTGTCTTCTAGACACACCAGCAATGTCACTCTGATAAGGACCTCATCCAAGCAGAGACCACCCTGCCTTCCCTGTCAGAGGTTCTCTGACATCTGCCATCATCCAAATCTAAAAACTACAACGGGGTTCAGTACAACTAAGTGTAGTACTACTAAGTCCCACCTTTAGCCAAGCTACAGGCAGAATCTCCCTGTAATATGAGCACATTCATATTTTAACTGACAGCACTGACACACTTGCTGTTGTGCAGTTCAAACTACATATTAAAAGTTCTAACTTCCTAATACAGCAGCTTACACACATTTCTACTCATTTGAAAGGATGCAGTCTCTCATTTGACTAACGACAGTATACACTGACTCACGCTTACTTAAGGCTTTACGCTGATGGTGAAGTGGAAACAAGGCTAACACACAACAATTCCTTCCACTGACTTCTGGCACATAACCCAGAAAAGTCCTTAACTAAACTACAACAGTGGTCTTCAGCTGCAGTCCGCACATCCTGGTTAAACTGAGACCCTACTGATCACGCTAGAAGGAGCAATTACGGACAGCCACGCACACTGCTGTAAACCGCGCACAGCACGATTCCAGCATGTACACGAAATGTCTAAGGGAAGCCTCTGGAGGACATTCCAGTATCTCCAAACAAGAAAGGCACTGCAAAGCAGGAGCTACGACGTGCCTCTGCCGACAGAAATACACGGCTGCGGAGAGCACTGCCACCAGAATCAGCAATGCCACCACAAACATACACAAAAAAACCCAAACAAACCAACCCAACAAACAAACAAAACAAAACAAAAAAAAAGACCCTGATAATCCTGGTAATGGCACCTGCGACTGGAGAGATCCTACAAGTCAGCGTGGTTTAGCCCTTGTTTTGGCACAAGAACTGGCCTGGCTCCTGTGCCGGCGGGACTACGTTGGTTCTGCCGGCGTGTGAGGGGACTCAAGCCCCCTTTCCAGGCACGAAGGACGCGATCCCGGCCCGGCTGCCCCCGCGCAGCGCCCGCGGCCGCCCCACTCCCGCAGCCCCCGTCCCGACGGGAATAAAAGCCAGGCCCTGAGCCTGGGGGTGACCAAGACCTCCGGGAGACACCCGCGGGGTGGCGGCGGGACCAGGCCCGAGCCGAGATGAGCCGGGCCGGGCCCCCGCATCGCGCCCGGCAGCGCCCGCTCACCTTCCCCTGGCGGAGGCGGCTCCGACCCCGCGTCCCTGCCGGAGCCCGGTTTTACTTCTCCGCCCGCCGCCCCCGCGGGGGCCGGGTGCCCGCGGGGCGGCGGGACCGGGGCGGCTCCGGCGGCGGGGCGGGGGCGGGAGGGCGCCCAGCGAGCGGGGGCGCGGGGGCAGCGTGGGCAGCGGGGAACTCCGCGCCGCCGGGGGCGCGGGACCCGCCCGGACCCGCGTCCCGCGAGCACCGCCCGACGCTTCCGCCGCGGCGCAAGCGGCGCGGGCGCCGCCAGGGGGCGCGCGCGCTCTCCGCGAGCGGACGGGGCGGGAGGCGCCCCCTGGCGGAGCGGGCGGCAAGGGCGGGGCGCCCGGGATCTCAGAATCCATTAGGCGGGAAAACAACTCCGAGATCTTCGAGGTCAACCCACGACTGAACACCACCGTGTCAACTAGAACATGGCACTAAGTGCCACGTCCAGCCCTTCCTTAAACAGCTCCAGGGATGGTGACTCCACCACCTCCCCGGACAGCACATTCCAATGTGTAATCTCCTGGCACATTTAAGACTATGTCCTCTCGTCCTGTCACTGGTTGTCTGGTAGAAGAGACGGACCCCTACGCGGCTACAACCTCCTTTCAGGCAGCTGTAGAGCCATAAGGTCCGCCCTGAGCCTCCTCTTCTCCAGGCTGAACAACCCCAGCTCCCTCAGCCGCTCGGCTGCGGTGCTCACTGGAAAATACTGGGTCCCACCCGTTCACCATGCTGCCTTCAGCACCACTCACTTCCCAGCCACCCCTTCCCAGTACCTGCCAGCCTGGGGTGAGTGTAAGCCCGCTTCTCCAGCCCCACCGGTGTTGCCAGAGCAGCAGCAACAGCAGCCATACCTGGTACCACTGCTGGAGGAGTACCCACTCATACCCACTGCTGCAGGAGTACCTACTCATACCCGCAGCTGCAGGAGTACCCACTCATACCCACCGCTGGAGGACTACCCACTCCTTCCCACTGCAGGCAGTCAGCGTTCTGGACAGCTTGCACTTCGAACGTGGCATTCACGGAGCTGTTAAGGTATTCCTGACTGGCCAGCAGACTTGGATGTGATCCCTGGATTTATATATAAAGAAAAAATAAAAATCAGTCAAAGAAATAAGCAGTGTTCCAGTGGCGCCAGGTGCAGCTCCAAACACAGAGGTTGATGTAGCTTCCCTGCCTTCTGGGACGACATGTAACTCCACCATGGCTGCTTCCTCAACCTTAGCAGAGGTGAACTGGCCGGAACTGGCTGTGAGCTCTTTCAGATCTTTGCTTCCCATTCTTTTCCGACTGGCTGTCTTCTACATTCACATCATCTGCCTGTTCAACATCTGCGGCTGCTCAGCTGTGCATTTGTATAAGTCTGTTTGCGCTGTCACTCAATTAATTGGTCACAGCACCAAGCCTGCCGGAGTTCAAGAAGTGTTTGGACAACACTTTCAGGCACATGGTCTGACTCCTGGGGCTGTCATGCAGGGCCAGGAGTTGGGGTTTGATGATGCCTGTGGTTCCCTTTCAACTCAGGATAGTCTATGATTCTATGATCTTATTATTTTTCCAGTGTTACCAGTAGGATATTTTTCCCCAATGGAAAAGCATGTAGTTTGAGCTGGATAAACGTTATATGCAAAAAGTAATGAAAACAGGATTTCCCTGCATTATTTACTGGGCAAACTATACCAAAAAGAGTCGTAAATGTTAATTTCATTTTGAGGCAGGCACAGGTCATTTGCATTTGCTGTTTTTAATTTCTTTTTTGTTGTTTGATGGAGAGGCTAAAAATAAGGGTAGCAGGGGAGTGGTTTGATTTGCAATTACAATTCTATTTGTATGGCAAGCCCTAGTTTCTATAATATCAGTTTCTAGTTCTAATTTCTATACTGTTGTGCTAAAAATAGTAAAAATTTAGAGGGATCCACTAAAATAGTATAGTAGCTGCTTATTATTAGAGCAGTATTACAGTGTTTCTGGAAAAAACTGATTAAAATTTTTTATTAGAAAAATCACATATACATCACTCCTCTTTCTCAATAATAATTTTGTCTATCGTATTGAGATCCCAGAAAATACCCTTCAGACAACTGTGACAGAAGACAACTAACAGAAATTAGTTGTGTAATACAACTTCATGGTTTGAATTCCTGTTCCTGTCCAGGTGTATCAGTCTGCATCTTGGTTTGCTTCAGTTTATCATTTCCTGTGCATGTCGAGTCTCTGCTGGGAGAAAAATCCTTCTGCCTGTATACAGCAATTATAGTTAAGGTGTTCAAATAAAAATACCTATACCTTAGGAGAGATTTGAGATTTTTTTCAGGACAGGATTCTTGTCTTTTTGCTCCAGGGAAATAACTCACCTGTCTATCCTGCTCCCTTCTCCAGATGTGCAAAAAATATTTGTGGAGAAGCAGCATGGGAAGAATTTACTCTAATCCAAAGAGTAGATTTAGTTTGCTAGTGAAAAATGGGCAAATGGTGTATACAGTTCCTTAGATACTATGTAACTTTTTAGGATGTTGAGGGGAAAGATTAGGTATTAAAAGCACAAGAATGAAAAATGAGGCACAAAAATTACCTCTCTTGGTGTTTGAAGTTAACAGACGTGATTGCATTTAATGGCATATTGGATAGATTACACAAAGTTCTCCCACTCCCACCAGTAACAACATCCCACAGCCTGTAAAAACACATTCCGCTTTGTAGCAAGTTTCAGTTTTCCACAAATTGCATTAGGATGACAACACTGCCTACGTCTACCTTTCCAAACAGACATTTCAGTCAAATCCGTATGGAAACAGCAGTGTTGCAGTACTGCATTTTTAGGCAAACCACCGGCGATGATAAGCCTCAGGGTTGCATTGCCTAAGTAAGCTACCCCTACAGTCTGTTCCCTGTTCACCGGGAGAAAAATACAGCACATCCATACTGCACTCGCTACATCCAGGGATTTTCAGACTGGGGGCAGCCTCATCCACTAAACAACTATGGTATGGTGCAATAGTGCATGCATGTACCAGATCAAACTTCAAACTACTTTCTGCACGTACTTGCATAGCACTACACTGAACTAAAGCTTTTTTTTCCTCTCTTAAAGAGACCTTTCTTTTGTGGGGGCAAAGTCTTGGATGTAGCAGTCCTGCTTTCCAGGGTGCGAATCACTATTCTGATGTGTTTGTAGGAGTCTGTTATCTGTTCTAATGGGATTATGTCTCTTTGTGTAGTCTCTAGAAAAATGCCTAAGCAGCAGATCATCAGCTAAAGTGAGACAGTTTCTCTTCTGACACTGTCTTGCATGGGGTCCAACAGGGAAGGTGCCCACTGTGGAGTGGTCTCTGGTGGGACAACACTGACTCTGAGGTTCTTCTCTGAGACTGGACTGTGATCTGCTCAAAACACAAAACCACAGATCTAGACAAAACTGCTAAGGCTCTCCAAGTAAGTATGTACTTGTTTTAGGAACCAGGAAAATCCTGGCTACATGATTTCCTTTTGGGGAATTTAGCTGTTGCGTTGCTATTATACGTAAGTCATCTTCTTTAGTCTTTCTGAGTTCAGGATATTCTCGACTGTTTTCTTCTGCCAAATCTGTAGAAACTTGTAAATTAAACTGGTTGAACACCAACTATTAGTCACCAGTGCTGTAGGACATTTTTTTTTACTGTATGCTGTAAAAACAACAAAATAAACATAAGCATTCTAATCGCTTTTACGACGTTTATCAAATCGCTCCAGTAAAGCCTTCCATATGTTGCCTGGAAGTGTTTGGTGCTTTCTTATGAGAGCCTGGACAGCAGTCTTTGTCTGAAAAGAGAAGAGAAATTTGCCTTTACAGACCTGCTTATGCATGGAAGAATAGTATAACCCCTGACTTCTCAGAAGTTCAAGAGGCACTGGGAAATTCACTCATAAGATCCAGTCTAAGAAAAAAAATGTCTTTTATATTAGCTAGTTGTCCTACTGACACTTTTCTTGGAAAGGAAAGGAACAAAAACATTGATTGCAGTTTGGATAGGCTCAAATTATTGAGTTTTATAAAGCTGGGCATTACTAAGTCAAAGTTGCCTTTAACATATACAAACATTAAGTTTGTGCAATCTCCGTCCCTGAAGGTTTTCATCAAAAATGCTGGACAAAGCCTGACTAACCTCATCTGATCCCATAGCTGACCTTACTGGTACTAGGAATTTGGAGTGGGAACCCCTGTCTGTCCTCCGTAACTGGATCATATACAGCACGCATATAATAAGAGAACTCATAATATTCTCTACATGAGATTCAAATGCAAGTTCAGGAAGAGAATGTATACAATATTCTGTATTTCTAAAAGAAATAAGAAATTATCTCCTTGTAGATTTAAGCTTGAAATAAGGGTACTGATCTACTCCACTGATCTACCCCAGAGTCATGGTAGAATATCACTGTGAATATAAGAAAAGAGTAGCTGAACCTTTCCTGACAGGTTCATGTCCTAATTCCTTTCTAGGGCAGGATCCAACAGAGGTCAGCCGGGCACTGCTCACCTCAAACGCCCATTAACCTGCTTTTTTCTTTAAGTAATACAAGCCACAGAAGACCTAACTGTACTCCTACTGACGTGGGTGGTGGTCAAAGTGGGTGGCCAAAACCTTGACTTTAACAAAGTAAATCAGCATCATGGGAAATTTCAATTTCAGTTTTGCAGGTACACAAAATACTGTTCCCCCAAAATACAAGAATATAAATAACAGTAAGGGCAGTCATATTGCTTCCAGCCTCCTAAATATGCTAAGACCAAACTCCACAGCTTACTGGGGCAGTTCCCTTGTAACAGACCGAACCTGTCTTTCTGGTTTCACTTTTGTGAAGCCCAGAATCTGCAGCAGACCCTTGAAAAAAGGAAAAAAGAAAAAGAAAAGAAAAAAAATGGAAAAAAAAAAGAAAGGAAAGTTGGCATTCTTGCACCTTTTGGGGAGCAGCAAGGTGTTTTTTCATCAGTGATTCATAACAAGTGTTTTGATCCATGTGCTCCTAGCTTATAGATTTATGTTTTTGCATAAAGCCCTCTCTTCACCTTCCATGACAAATTTTAAAAACTATGTTTTCTGTTTAGCTTAATATTTTGAAAAATGCCTAAACTCTGGATCTACAAACACCTTTATGCTCCTGGGAACCACTGATTTCACCAAGCTATAGGTACTCAAAATATTTTTATATTTTGGATGCAACTCATTTTTTTAACATTTTTCTTTTGACAATGAGACTGGAGCTCTTGTGGAACTTTGTTTCTAGAGCCCTATGCTATTTAGAGAAGATGCTCAAAGTTATTTGTTATTTATGAAATTTATTTTCATGGTTACTGAAAACTGCACTTAAAACACAGTTTACATAATTTCAGTTATCAAAGTTACCAAAGGCATGGGAGAAACAAAGTTAACATGCCAAGAAGACAGAGTTCACACATTCTGAAAGGATGAGGGCATCCCAATCAACTATTACTATGTCAATACTTACTTGTAGGTATCCCTACATTAAATAATCACGGACCTCAACTGCCCATAGCTTTAACAAGTATATTTGTCTTTACTGAAGCATGAAAAAACCTAGCTTCAAGTACATATATAAGAGAAGGCAAAGTACATAGCTCAATTTTGCAAGGAGAAAAAACTTACCTTTTCGACTAATTCCTCTGTAGTTATATTCGGATCATAAGGGATTGGCTTCCCAATGTATGTGCGAAATTTGACTGGAAGTCCTCCATATGGAGGAATAAAAGGCAATCGAGTACTTTCATATAACTGTCTAAAAAATCCTGAAATAGTTTAAGGGAGGAAAAAGTGAGATTACAGCCACAGAAAACACAATCCAAACTTGAAATCTGATTAATGTCGAAGACTTATTAAAAATGCATACTTTATCTGACAGTCAAGAAGTTGTTACAGGATTGAGGTAACTGTCCACCAAAATAAAGCTCAATAGACCTAATAGATCACTGAAATAAGACTGAATTAAAGAATCAAATCACACAGCACAAACCAGTTATGCACAAGCTATTTCCATATCTGAGATACCTCTAACCCATAGCAACTGTGTTAGAAAATGCAAAGCAAGCAGAAGTCTGAAAAGCAAAATCTAAGAAAAAAGTGAGAGAAATCTGAGAGGAAAGTGGAAAAAGCATTCCAAATACTTAAAATATATTTTTAACTTCTTACTTCTTTCTTTAAATGTCCTATAGCCTTCACGGACATTTTGAGTATACATTGGAATGATGGGCTAAGGGATCACAAAAATAAAACAAAACAATGGAAATGTTATACCAGGTTTGAATTTATGTTTTAGTGCCTGTTAATGCAGCTAAGAAAATCACTTGAATACAGAAGATAATTATCAGACAGTTAAGTAACAAACAAGAAATCTTGATATAAAAAATAAACTCAAGAATAGAAATAAAATTCTATTTCTTAGCTCTCATAAATATCTGTTTTAAAGCCACTATCTGTAAGGAAAATTACTGACATTGTATTAGGGTTTATATAACTTTTATGTTATATATTTATTTCAGTACCAATGACTGGAACATAAATGAAGTTTTGCTGTTTCCTTGTCTAAAGGTTTCATCATAAGTGGTGAATAGGAGAGTATTCAGTTTGTGAAGTCTAGCAGAAAGCAACTAGACATTCATGGTTGGCTCATCTGCTTCTCAAAGAAGGGTCTCACTGAAGCAGTCACGTTTGGATAATATTTCACTGGAAAATATTTCTGCAGATCCCTTAGACAAATAAGGCAATTGTATGTCCTCACTGACCTGGACTACACACCTGCTGGAAGGTGGATACTTAGGCAGTTACAGAACACGTTCATTTCATTACTGTGACTAAAAAGAAACACACTTGAAACAGTCACGTCTTACAGCCTGAGGTAAGATTTCACAATTTGTAGACAAACTGACAGTGATTGTATCCATATATGCAATGATTTTTTGGCCACTATTGTCCTCTTTCCTTTTTTTAAAACATATTTTGAGCATGTTGCTGGAATTACTTGTCCATAAGGTAATGAAAGAAGACTTTTATGCTGTTAAGAATCATTACCAGAGAACAGAAAACCATAGGACAAGAGAAAAACGAGCAAGAAAACCACCTAAGTAGAGCCTAACAAGTAACTCAAAAGTGTTGGAAACCACTAAAAGGAAAAAAAAAACCCTGACAGATAACAAAAATATCAAACACACATAAAGTTTTTATGGTAAACCCTTCAGAATGAGAAATTAAGGCAAATTATTAGATATAACCCCTTAAAAATAACCAGTAATATCTTTTAAAAACACGTAAGTACTGGATACTAAAAATACCACAGTTGGCTTCAGCTATTGATTGAATACTGTATGTCTAACACGTAAAATGCTTGAAACCCTCTGTCATACAGACAAAACACTTTAAATTTTAGAAATAGTGCAAGAGAAATACATCTCAGGCTATAAAGAAATCTGGCAGCTACAAAGGCTATTCTCATACAATGATCAGCCATTGAGGTACAGAGTAGGCAGCAACCTTCAGTCCCTAAGCTGGAAAAAACAGGTACACATATAAAATCTTACATTTGTAAAGCAGCACAGTCAGATCTGCAGTAACCCCCGGATTTATATTTGCCGTGCTGGAATTGAGCTGGATCACAACCAGTCAGCTTGAAAATCACAGAATCACAGTATAGCTGGGGCTAGAATGGACCTCTGGAGATCAAGCAGTCCAAACCCCTTGCACATACATGAGAATTTTATAAACCATAGTCTCTGTTTATCTTTTACCAAAATAGAATGGAACCGATTTTTTGACACAGATAAAATTCAGGGATCTTCAGAAACGATCAACCCTCCCCATTAACTTGTCAAACCAAGCCATAGGCAGAGGTATTTCTGAAGGTAAGGGTATTTCTGAAGGTCAGGTCCCTGGCATAGATAAATTTGATGGAGACAAATATATGTCCCCGAGGCACTTTGAGTCATAACATTAAATAGTAACACTCTCCTTCTCTGACTCCTTAAGCAGAGTAATTGCACAAGATGAAGTGGAAACTGAATGTGGAAACCTTTAGGCAAGGACTGAGGCTGAACCTACCTTCATTGTTTGCTTTTCTTCAACTTTTTCAAAGAAAGAACTATTGAACTTCCGTAATATTGTATGAAGAGTGGGAATGTCTATTCATATATAAAGTTGGTTTTGAAATCCCCATTCAAGTCATCTGTGGCAGGTTATTAACCACAACGTAGTCATTTTGAATAAAGTGTGTGTGGTTCTTTGGTTGATGGCTACACTGTATGTAAATAAATTCAAAAAAGGCCCTTATAATTCTATTTTGCCTTCATTCAGGATCCAAGCAAGTATTAGCAAAATATATACGAATTGCTACATTATAGAACAAGTTCTGATAGTTAGATGAGTCAATGCCCGGTCTTTGGTCAACGTACAAGACTATTCTAGTCAGTATTGAAAAGGATGCAGCAAGAACAAACAAACAATCCATTTTAAAATTTGTCAAAAGATGGGATCCAGTTGCTACTTTAATATTGCCTCCTCTACTGTTAAACGCACAGTACTTTTTTTTTTTAAGTGTTTAGTTACCTAAGGTGTGTCCAATCACATATTTCCAGAGAAATATCAAAGATGCAAGCTAATTACAATGATGCCCACCACACAGGGATCCACTCAAACCTTCTGATCATTAAAAAAAGCCCAAACTGAAGGAGTACAATAATAAGTAATACAAGAGTTCACAGCACTGTAAAGGTAAGCTCAGGATAGTAGTTGTCGAAGGATAAAATTCTCTCTACCCTCCTGCTAACAGTCCTATATATTACCAAACATTATGCAAATGACCACAGGATCATTTCACACTGAAAGAATCTTATCCTCAATGAATACCCAATTCATTAAATAAAATTTTTTTAAAAACCCACAGATTTTGTCAAATAGAAGGTGCTAACAATTTTAGGTACTACTGTTCAGCTATTTCCATGTGCTTCTAAGTTATGTAAAACTGGTAGAATTAAGAGGATTACTAGCGAGGATTTTTGTGATGTGTTTTGATCAGGGTGGCAGTCTATGTAAGGGCACTCAGAGTTTTTTAATTCAATTTTTATTTAAAAAAAAACCACAACCTATTACACTGTATTACTGTAAGGTTGCAGGTGAAGGGAAAACATTTGGCAATAGATTGTTCAAATATTTGAAGTAGCTTGAAAATCAGATATGAAAGCTAAATCACTAGAAATCACTCAAGTTGTTAAAGTGACACCTCTTTCTGACTCTTTGAGTATATTATTCACTTAATACATAAGAATACTATAAGGGAATTCAAAATGTCCATATGAATGGACTAAGTTTATCCTATTCACATTCTGGTATTTACCTAGTAGCAGTGCTGTACGGGCCCGCACAATATATAAAGTATGGAACATTTACCAGCCCACACTTTTGAGAAAAAGGACAGGAAAGGGAACAGAATCACATCAAACATGACTTTTTAAAAGGCCACATAACGAGACATTGATGTAGAAATAGGTCTCCCAGCCTAAAATTACTTTATCCACTGGGTAAGTGCCCCTAAGTTAATTCTAGTGTTTAGTTATATCCCCACAAAAATTCAGAGATAGAGTTATGAAGAAATATTAACCTGAAGCATGAATTTTGCAACTCCAGGTACTTTGCAGTAGGAGCTATAGCACAAAAGACCAAAACAAAGCTTGAGAAGCAACAGATCGGATGGGGTGAGAAAGAGAGATAACTGCACAAAAATCTGAAAGGAATGGTAAGAAATTCAAATTTCATGGGAAGAAATCAACTCCCTTTACAGCTTCTCTTATATAGACAGAAAAGTTTAAGTGGAAGGTCAAAGAGCACTGTAATTGATGAGATATCCATAAGAATGTGAAGTAAAATTGATGGTTGTGCAATTCATGAGAAAGCAGCAGAAAGCTCATGGCAGAACAGATGAAACCTGGATTTGCACCAGTATTGTCAGACACAAAAAGCACCAGGTATGTTAAGTCTCAATTAAGGCAGAAAACTTGTATCTAGTGGTGATGGGGATGAGAAGTGGCAGTTAGGAAGAAGACAGGGTTGCTGTTCATTTAGCTGTATGCCGACCCAAATAAAATAACTTCCTATGAGATACAGGCTCACAGGTGGATTTAGACAGAAGAAGTCAGAGCTACTGGTAGAGGGTTGTATTTGAAGATTATCATCCATATGGAAACTGTAACTGAAACACTGGCCATGTGTATATTGGTGGAGTGCAAACCAATAGAAGCACACCTCTAGAGGATGCTGAGGATCTGACATCAACACTGAACACATTTCAATGTTCTGTTTTTATGTAGAACTAATACTTCTTTGGTACCACTGACTGAATGCTCATTTGCAACTGGAGAGTATTAGGTCCCACTCCTGGTTTATTTTCAGCCAAATGAAATGCAGCTCAGGTTCCTTAATGTTCCTTAATGTGAATGACAGAATGGTGAGTGAGATGAAAAACTGCTTCAAAAGTGCCCACATGAGTCAAACTCAGACATTGATGTAGACATACCTTGGGTTAGTTGATGCTATCTTTCACAAACATGAAGAAAAGTAAGGGAAAGGACAAAATCCGAGATCCTCCCAGAATAAATGAGAAGAAAGATAAAGATAATACATGAAAGAGCCATAAGAAAACGTCTGGGTATATAGAAGCAATTAAGATGGAAGTAGGATGAGAAAAAAAGAATGAAACCTTAGGACAATCTGGAGAAGGACCACAACAAAGATTTCTGAAGTACAGCCAAGATGAGACACTGGATACCTGCATGATGGAACTGTAGACATGGAACTGCAGAGGTGGATGCTTTGCAACAGGCAAGAAAAAGTTCAATGGTTCCACAAAATCCTTGCTCCTTATGGATTAATGTGCTTGAGTAAAGTGATGTGAAGAGGTAAAGAAATCTTTACTTCTGAACCATGTTTTTTGCCTGGAAGATTTTCCAACAAATACCCCTAAGCTGCCTTTTATAATGAAGCACGTATGCAAAAGGTATAAACTGGGATTGTTAGTGGTAGTAATAATAATAATAATAACAATAATAATACTCACCACTTTTGCATCTAGAGCAACCTGAGCAAAACCTTTTCTATTTCCCCACATGAGTTGGTAACTTTCATCACTGAATAGTGCTTCTCTAACTCCACCTGGTGAGATGGACACCAAGTATCCATTCTTGAGTGCAAGGAGACACTCCTCCCTTGTGCCTGGTATAACACCTGTCACTCTCAATAATAATTTAAGTCCTGCAATAAATAAGTAGCAAATGCATATTATTATAACAGTATATCACAAACACTGCTTGCATGTAGGAACCAGATTACAGCTAAATGAAAATCTATTAGATATATTTAGACCAAGACAAATTTTTATGAAGGACGTAAGACACTTACAGAGGAAATATTGGCAAAATGACAAAGACATGAAAATATTTTTGCCCAAATGTTATGAAGATGAACCATCTTATCAGGAGCATCTCAATAGACTAATGTTTCCACATGCTATTTTCTATACTTATCAAAACACCCGCTATGCAAGCAAAACTTGTGCATCATAGCTAGAAATCTGAAAACAAGTGTCTATTCCTCTCTCCTTCTTTTTATATACTTCAATACAGGGGAAAAAATCAGTACAATAAAGATTACTGCAAAAATAAATACTTGAGAAGCATCTATTTATTTTAAAAGAAAATGTGATGTTTAACATTTTAAACATTTAGTTTTCGAGTTGTTAAATTGTGTATTTTGTGGTTAAATTGCAAACTATGTGGATCAACTTGGACTGCTGTAAGACTTAAGATGCATGAATGACAGAAGTCAGCGGGGCAATTTCAGCACCACATGAACATTTCAGTCAATCTCCTTCCTCTGTTTCCGTAATTGGGATTTCTCTAAAAGACAGATTTAGAAAGATGGAAGCATTCTATGCTTTCTTATGTTATATTCACATTTTAAATATATTGGTTTGGAATTCCCATCCAACTTTCCACAAACAAGCATTTCCTCAATCTGCAAATTCACTGTTCGAACAGCATAATTTGCAAAGAAATTTTTTTATAATAAACGTAAGCAATAACTATGGACTGCCAGAACTGGTGCTTAGCAGTACAACTTTGACAAAGGTCTGCAACAGAAACTTTGGAAGACAATGGAAAACACAGTGCTGAATCTTGTAATTTTATTTAATCTCATTCAAGGTACCATGTTTGATAGATCTTTCTGTCAAAGACAGATGCTGACTTTGTTTAAGCCCTTTGTGAACTCAGATATATATTTTGGTTTTATCCTACAGTCAGGAATGCCGTATCCTTATTAAGTGAAGAGGTACTTCGTTTGCTTGGCTTTAAAACTTTTTTGACTGTTAGGAATTATAATGTATCATATAAACATTTTTTCACTTCTTATTCCCTTTTCCAGATCACACAGAATTTTGTATCCCTCAGTCATTCAAGACTTCTCTCTTATGTACTGTCTCTTCAAAGGAAGCCATGCCAGGCCTCTGATCATCATTGTTCTTTTTTTGTAACTTTATTACTTTGCAGCTACTCTGAGATGTTATTAATTCACAAGAAGAATTCTCCTGTAACCGTGATTAATCCTATAAATAAATTGAACTGAGGTTCAGCATATGTTCATGAGCATTCTTTAAAGAACCTATCCATGAAGTGTAACATTTCTTTGCAAAAAGCAAGTAAATATGGTAGAGCACATTAGGGAGAAATTATGCTCAGGCTATTACTTTTAGCCACATTTTCTACTAATGCAATGGAGAGGTCTGATCTCAATTATTTGTGGTCTTTTTTACCAAATGCCTTTTTGTAGCCTTTTTATAGGTTGACACCATATTTGGCACCTTCTGTTCCTCTAGCATGAACATAATTCAAACAATATGTTATGCAGACACCAATAGTCCAGAAATTGCACAGCTAAGTGTATTACTGAGTCCTGACCATGGTGTACTATACATTTTTAATAAAAATCTGTGCTACAGACACTTCAATTTGAAACAGCGCCCTCTTATTTATCCCTTAAAAAGAGTCTCTGTTGCAACATTCTGCTAAGCTTTCTCTTCTTTTGTGGGTACTGTAAAAAGCCAGTCATCTCTTGACAACTTCATACTTCTGATGTGCTTAGTACCACTTAGTACCTACTAAATGCACTTGTAAAAAATTCTTGTCATCTTTCGAGGGGTACCTGAACATGGTTTTCACATCAAACTTGCTTCATACTATTTGTTTTCAGTGTTTGGACAAAACTTCCTTTTCTGAAGAGTATCCTTCTACTTCTAAATAGCTTCCTTTACTCTTTATTATTATAATAGCTTTTAATATAAGTAGTATAAAGGTTCCTTGAAATAGTCTCCCTGATATTCCTTTGGGATGCTCTTCTTTATGCTTTGTTTTTATAAAATTGACATTTTTTTGTTTCTCTGTATCTTCTCCTTTTCATGATGGAATTTTTCTTTCTTTCTTTCTCAGTGTACAGTGTGTTGAATATATTGTGGTGGCCAGTATTACAGAGCTCTCTTCAACAGTAAAATCTTCAACAAAGTCATACTCCACTGCAATGCCTACCCAATGTAGAGGGCAAGTAGGTAACTGATATCCTACCATTCCCTGAGCTCTTCTGCACTCATAACCCACTGCTGACTACTCAGCACTAGATCAATAATAGAGTCTTATCCAGCACTTTCTACTGAGGCATGACATTACATTTCAAGAGGAATCTAAATCTATTCGTTGGCTCTGGAGGGTTTACCAATGTTTTCACTGAAATGACAGGACATTCTACCTGTTTGTCCTGTTACACCTACCAACTTCTTGTTTAAAAGTCTAAAAGCAGTCTTTTAGTTTGAAAGCTCTCTTTAAAGCATAGCAAAGTGTTTAAAATGTCAGGTTTACCAAAACTAGCAACAGGTTGGGTGAATCCAGAATGCTTAAATACAAGGGAACATGTTTTTACCTGGTAAACGAAAGACAAAATGATCAGCTACTGACAGACAAAGTCTTTTCTTCCAGAGAAACAGTCTCGACAAAAAGTAAAGGTAGTCTACAGGAATAGCTCCATGGTAATACACAAGAATGCCTGGTCCTTCTGGTAGGTTTTCCACACCATGAAGCTCATAACCTGTTTGGAATGGAAAATAATACACTGACAATGATATCTGTTAATCATCTGGCAGTTTAAAGAAAACCATTTACTGTCCTTTGTTAAATGACTTGCAGAGAGTTGTGAAAGTCTCTGCAGTAGCATTTAAAATAATTAGGTTCTGGATGGGACTTTTGGTCAATAGCAAAAATAAAGTCCCTCAAACAACATAGCTTATCACTGGACTGATTTATTGGTCAGTTTAATCACTAGATGAGACCTGAACCTGACATTTTCCCCAGTGAGGGAACTAAATAATTATTTCCCATTAGGAACTTTTCTCAGTACATAGTACAATAATAATAATTTTTTAAAAATTACTAACTGGTGTGAAAACAATTCATTTGCAGAATTAGAGGCAAACAGTCTGGATGCTTTCCTGAAATACAAAAGTATGAATTTCCATTCTGTATCAGGCAGAATGAAGAGTTTGGGATTTTACATAATAAAATGTTTCTATTTTTGAGAATGGTGAGATGTTTAAATTGAAACCACAACCTGTAAGAATTCCAAAGAGAGGTTCTCTACACGAGAGTGAAATGTGTTCACAGTGGGAGGGAATTTCCTCACAGACATGGACTTCTATGAATCCTTGTCCTGGCTCTTTCTACGTTTGAGTTAGGTTTTAGGTGGAGCCAGATTAGAAGGCTAATGTATACAAAGACGTGGGAAAGCCATAGCTCCTGCCAACTAAGAGCTGTGTTCCATCTTGTCTGCCTTCATCTCCATCCCTGCTACAGCTCCTGTCATGAGCTGTTTGGATGGGATTGGAGCAGGCAGAGACCTAGGAAGAAGTGAAGAAATTTTTATATGCAGGATGTTCAAAGATTAAGGGAAAAGCATAGCAGGATAGCAACATAGCTATTAGTCTTCATCCTTAGAATGGTAAAGTTACCTTGTGATAGTCTTAAACCACGTCTGTGGAAAGAACAAGAGCCTAGCAGGCTGCTGAGGATTTTCGTACAGAGTGGGGTGTGTTGAAAGTATCTGGAGGTTGAGTGTAATGAAACTGTAAAGTCAGGTTAGTTTTTAAATTCTGCCACAGTACAAACTTAGATGTGATATCTAATTACTTCTTCATCCATATAGCTCTTAAAATTATTTTTAATTGTCACAACACAAAGTAGTTTTTACCAACTAAAAATAAAGTAATTACATTTACAAATAGAACTAACATCAACACTGCACTTCACTCTGATACCATATACAGAGAAATGCACCTGCCTATCCACTTAAGAGAAATTTACCCCATATTAATTAATTTCTCCCTTTCATTCTGCTTATTCTATATTGCAATCAGTCTTCGAGACAGAAACTTTTGGGTTAGATGCCATACAAAGTACAATAAATGTAATTTATTTGCATCCATTTGGAAGAAAAAATTAAAATTAAAACTACTGTGTATTTACTACTTACTGTAATTCAAAGCTTCAGACAAGTCATGTCATACTTACCATGCCATATTCTTGCATATATATCCCAAAAGCTTGCTATGGTTTTCCTTGCTCTGTCCCAAACATCACTCAAGGGATCTGCTTCTAACTCGCTGTTCCTCTGATATATTAAAAGTGAAATATTAGAAAGGTAAATGAAAAAGCCAATTGTTAAAGGAACTATAAAAAAAACTAATATTGCAATAATTGTGAGTGAGGCAATGATCAAATGAAAAAGGTATTGCTTCAGGAACTCCACAACAGTCCATTCTTCCAGTCCGTAGACAAGGCAGCTGAGGTCAGTCATTGGTATCGGTCCTGAAGTGCAGGATTCTTTTCCACCTATCATGTCCTGCATGGAGAAGGAAAAAACTCAGCTGTAGTTTCTAATCATGGAAGTTTCTCAATTTAGGCAAAAGGCTTTCTGTAGATACACCTGATGCCTATTTTGGCATAGCACAGGTTCAAACATTTTGTCTCTGTCATGTTAAGATAGCTGCTGGCTATGAGATTACTATATGTGTTTATGGATCCTTTTTATACAGCTAGATAATAGAGGCTAAAAGGAGAAGGGCTGGAGTCCAAAGAAGCCTCAGGATCCCTACAACATGGCTGATCAGATTATTTCTCTGTGTAAGTGTAGCTTACATTTTAGAATCTCAGAAGAGGGTAAGTGGTAAGTATTTTCAGCAGTGTTAGCCAAGACTGCTGCCAGAGGTGCAGAGGGTCCATCCTCTGCAGAGGGTCCAGCCTAGGCTTCTGCTCCCTCCCCTTTTGGCAGTAAGGGGATCAAACAGCAGAGTGAGCAGCTGAAGGGCCAGCAAGCAAAACCAGGGCAGTCGTGGCTCCTTCACAAGGCCTGTAAGCGCCTGGGGCAGCATTTGGTATTGCTGGGAGCACTGGGAAAAGCAGCTCTTCAATCCTCATCCATACAACAATTCCAATACACCCTTCTTTCCAATCTTCCAGCCCTAGCAAGGGCCAAGAGGGCTCCATGGCTTTACTGACATGTTTGCCACATGGAGCTCTCAAGTTAGTCTGTTCCTACAGTGGACCCTGTCAGCCTAACAACAGGTAGTGGTTACCCTGGAATGCAAGAGCACTTCAGCACCCCTGGCTGCTTTTAAGATTTTTGAGCGTTAGCCAGAGACTTAAACATTGCAATCCAGTTCAGTAATCCATAACTGAATACAGATTTTATTTGCCTCAATCAGGCTGCTACTTGTTTAACAAGTTTTCTGCTCCAACACCAGAACAAGTACGTACAAGAAACAAATCGTAATTGCCACAGTCAGTGCCAGGATCATAAAATACAGCAAGCCCAGACTTTTCTAACTTTATGTCTTCAGCTGCACACTTATATGAGCAAACCTGCTGCACCTAATCACTCCACTTTTGCTTTCCTTCTTTGAAGCCCTGGGTAGAATATAGGGGTGGACTGGTGTAAAGCACAGCTCCCTTCAGAATTACGGATGAGAAGGAGTACAGCAAACAGCAAAAGCAAAAGGCAGCCACAAACAAACACTAGAGTCTAACATTCAGTAAGGCAAGCAAGCCCCATGACAAGCCCTGTGGACTGAGTAGCTGCAGTAGCTATAAATTTGGTCTTCCACATTCCAATGGAATCTGTCCTTATCTTAAACCCTTCAAAATCCATATTGGACACCAAAAAGGACCATTGTGGTTTAACCCCAGCAGGCAGCTGAGCACCACAGAGCCGCTTGTTCACTTCCCCCTGCAGCGAGATGGGGGAGAGAATCAGAAGAGAATCTCTTGGTGTAAGACAAAGACAGTTTCATAGGTAGAGCACAAGCTGGAAGGATAGTAAACTAGGAGCTCAAAGGAAGTACATGCTGTATTAAAAGACGCTCGGCATGGTGTAAACAAAAGAAAGTCACAAGAATTAATACAGAATTGTTTATATCCTGGTGAATGTTTATATCCTTTATATGCCTGACTAAGATATAGGAAAATCTAGAAACTGTCACTGAAAAGAGATTTTATCAATAACATCAAACTAAAAAATGAACAGTCTGCATGATTCAGACATTAAAATCTCTGCTGAGACAGTGTTCAAGAAGGATAAAGCTAGTGGTGTGGTGCTACTCTATAGTTAAGTTTTTAATTGCTTAAAGTTGCTGATAAGAGCACGGACTACAAATCCTCAATGCGCGCAAAGCATGCTATGCTGACAGAGCCCAGGAGAAGATCACATTAATGGCCTGTCTCAGGATACTGAATCAAAAATACTGAGCAGTACTTGGAATAACTCATTCAGCCTGCAACAGAGGGTGAAGGAAGTGAGTAGATTTTGCATCATTATGGGGGCTTCAGATCTGGAACACAGATTAGTACAGCCAGTACCAAAACTGTCTTAAAATCACAGATAAAATATCCATATCCACAGTAAGTGCATCAATAATAACCCCTATATGATATGGGGATTAATTTGGATATATGGATCACTGGTGAACAAGAGATCATATAATCAATCTACCAACACTTTAAAGATTAACAAGTCCAGGTACCTTCTTGTACCTAACATTCATTTTAAAACCACCTGAAATTCCCTCTGGCCCCCGATATTCATTTCTAGTAACTTGAAAGACTAGAGATAATCCACTGGATTGGAACAGATTTAAGATTATTCGTAAACCCTCAAACACAAGTAATTGCAGACTCAGCAGCCAGATAAACTTCTGGCAAGATAACTGAGAAGCTGGTATGTGATGAAGGTCACTGATGCCACCCTACAATTTTGTGGGAAACAGACCTTGTAAACAAATTCACCGCCATTCTTTGAAGGAAGTAGAGGTTTCATAGCTTGTGCAGGTGTCATGCACATACAGTTTTACAGGGGCTTCTCAAAGAGTCACTTTAAGCCACATATAAGCTGCTACTTGAAAGTTGCCAGCCCCTTCCACCAGCCCCTTGCTGTATGTTCTCACCCCCAGGTTGGTCTCCAACAAATCAGCTTGGCTCCCTGCTAACAGGATGCCTGTGAAAATGCTGGCACAAGCAAAACCAGCCTTGGGAACAGCCCAAACTTAAGTTGGCCTACGGGTATTATGCAAGTATATTACTGATGATGCTTGAAATTTTTATTAAAAAATAACAGCTCTTTTAAGTGGAGCACATATGAAATGGATGATGTCATCAACTAACATGACGAAAAAGTATCCATCAGTGGCGGAATCTCCACCAAATAAGAACTGAGTCTACATCCTACATTATTCAGCATTTTCTGAATTTTCTTCTAGTATTAATAGGATGTTTACATTGATCAGTGTAAACAGTGTAACATCCCATGATTCTTCTTCCTCCATCCCAATTTTTATCTAACAGAAAATCACTTGCTGGCTGGAAGATCACTACCTTTAACCTTGTTTGCTCACAGACTACAGTATAAATGAAGACTTTAACTTACTTATTTCTGATTTTAAGGTCAATGTAGACACTGAAAAAAGCTTTAGAAAGAAAATAAAATACTTCAGTGTGCAAAATCATACTTTTAAAAAAGCTACAAAACAGATTTTAACAGTACAGATTGGACCAAACACACCCGCAAGTAGTTGGGTACACATGGAGTGAGTTCACCTTCTGCCAGCTAGTCTGGGTGGGTGGGATACAAGCTAATTCAACATCATTCCAGTTGAATCCAAGAGCGGAGAAAGAATAAATGATTGATAAATTGAGGAAAAACTAGAAGTGGTATGTTTTTTTCTGGAAATTGTTTGCTCAACCATGGTTCAGTTCCTGCTCACTCAGTTCAGTGGTACACTACCTCCAATATTTCATAAGGAAAGAATGAACTTTGATCACTGAACCGTGGACCCTGGTTTTTGGACCATATGATGTGAGTCACATCATTCCTCTTTAATGCCGCTATAATATCAAAGGACTACAACGGGACAGGACTTCTATTTTTCCATGTTCTACTGGCTCTCACCAGTCCCTTGCTGAAACCACAAACACAGTTTCGAAGCTTTCTTTCTATCAAACACCATATAGGAAGTTACTACATTTGAGTGCCTATTGCAAGGCTACTACTAAAAACCTTCTTGATCGTGCACTAGGAGACAATGCAAGAGTGTTACTGCAACATATTTACTCATAACTGTTTTGGTTACTCATTGCCCCAAATGTCAATATTTAAAAGAGAAATTTTTCTTATGCTTTTATCAAATCTGAGCCAGGAGCAGCTGCAATGTTCTTCAATACTGAATATCCTATAAAAGGTTAACAAGTGGGTATAGTATTTTATTACTGAAAAAAAAAACAAACATTTTTTAAATTGTCTACATTTTTTTCATCTTATCTAGTGATGGACTTTGAGCTACTGTTCTGAGTGATTTCATTGTTCTCTACAACACGTGCGTTGACATATGAAGTATTTGTTTGGGCTCCACCTATAAAGCACATTGAATTCCAGAGTAATAGCTTTATCTATAACAAAAATTAGATGATATCAGAGAGAAATTAAACTACTGTCTCCCTACTTAAATGGGAGCTCCCCTTTCAACAAGTCTCCTACAAGTTGTTCAGATCCTTAGCTCTTGATGAAGCATCATTTGTTGATAAGGATAATCTTACCAACACTATAATCCCAGGGAAGAACAAAGCTGTCACAAGAGACCTATTACAACAAAATTAAAACCTTGTATCTGGCTTTCAACAATGACTGAAGGATTATAATCTTGGTCTTGATGCTCACCAGTTTGCTCCTGGCAGTAGTATAGCAGAGCATAGTGGGAAGATCAGTGTAAAGTAACTGCAGACTCTTCTAGAGATTATTTTTTGACACCTGCTCTCTTGTGGCAGGCTCCTACTCTTTCATTGAACTCAACTGCTCTGTTTCACACAGGGAGTCATCGAACAGTTACAGTTCTGCATCTTACCTTTCAATGTAAATGAAATTCCAGTTTTACATTTCCTGGATGTTTTGTGGCAGTTTCATGGAAAATTACTCTCTTGCTGATCTCACCCTGTCAACACCCACTTTATTTGGCTCCATAAATCCACCCTACTTGTACACTCCTATGTTTCTAGAGCTTTCCCTATCTTCAGTACATCTACTCCAAAAATGAAGGGTCTATCCCCTCAGGAAAGAAACTACAAGCAATTACAGTGCCCAGTATTCCAGCTTTTCACAGTCATTCCACCTTTTGCACACACTGAGGATACCTAACCTGGAGTATTGTTTCCCGTTTACAGCCTCAGCAAATACGGGTAACTGAATTCCCACTCAGGTTTGATTGAGCATGTGGAAATTAGGCACTACCCTGACTGAGCATACTTGCTCAGCTCAGTTCCCAGAAATGTGGCAGGTAAAAGCTGGAATAATAAAATCATAGACTCATAGAATGTTTTGGGTTGGAAGGGACCTTAAAGATCAGCTGGTTCCAGCTATGGGCAGGGACATCTTCCACTAGGTTGCTCAACGCCCCATTCAGCCTGGCTTTAAACACTGCCAGGGATGGGGCATCCACAACTTCTCTGGGCAACCTGGTCCAGTGTCTCAGCACTCTCACAGTAAAGTTCTTCCAGATATCTAACCTAAACCTGCCCTCTTTCAGTTTAAATCATTCCTCCTTGTCACTACATACCCAAACAAAAAGTCCATCTCCAGCTCTCTCGTAGGCCCTCTTCAGATACTGGAACGCTGCCATGAGGTCTCCCAGAACCTTTCTCTTCCTCAGGCTGAACAATCCTAACTCTGTCAGCCTGTCTTCACAGGAGAGCTGCTCCAGCCCTCTGATCATCTTTGTGGTCCTTCTCTAGACCCAACAGGTCCATGTCTTTACTGTGCTGAGGACCCCAGAGCTGGATGCAGTACTCCAGGTGATGTCTCACACCTGGAGCGGGCTACAGGGGCAGAATCACCTCCCTTAGCCTGCTGGCCACACTTGTGATGCAGGCCAGGATATGGTTGGCTTTCCGAGCTGCGAGCACACACGGTCGGGTGTATGAGGAGCAGGATCTGAGTTCAGTGCTGGTACCCGTCCTGCTCAGGCACAAGTAAAATATAGCAAGCGCCTTTTTCTCCACCTGGAAACGTCATTAAACGTTTCCAAACGTCAACACTGGGAAGACTCGGGCGGTTTCTCCCATTTCAGGCGCTCAGGGTCCCTGAAAGCGAATCGCGGCTGAAGCACGGAGGTGCTGCAACGCTGCCGGACCCTCCCCCGTCGCCTGCTCCCCGCGGGGCGACAGAACCTCCCCCTCCACCCTCCGTCCCGTCCCGTCCCGTCCCGTCCCGTCCCGTCCCCCCGCCCCGCTCACCTGCCCTGAGCAATCGCGCCGTCCCCCGGACCCCGCGGATGGGGCCCCGTCCCGGGATAAACGCGCTGCCACCCCCGCGTCAGGGACGAGGAGGCGGGGCTGGGCCTGGCAGCACCAGTGGGCTGCGCGCTCAAATCTCCATTTTTAATTCTTCAACAATAAAAATCTTTGGGCGGGCGCCGGGGGCCCCGCCCTGGCGCGCCGGGGTGGAGACGCCGCTTCCCATCACCGGAGGACAGGGGAGACGCGGAACCTTCGGTGCAGTTCCCTGGTTGGAAAAGAGAAGCCTCCCCGGGACGTGCTTCCAGCCAATTCATGTCTACGTTGATTAAGAAAACTTTCAGAGTGTCATTGACTGCTGAGTTGAGAACATATTTTTGCAAAGAGAATGGTTTTGAGAATGGTTTTGCAAAGGAAAGAATCTCTTCAGAAAGTTTAGGAGAACTGTGTGCCACACAGACTTGAGGTATAATTAAAGTAATACAGAGATGGACTATGCTATTGTGGCTAAATTAAGCAGAGGAAACCTGAAACATAAAAAATACTTTTATGTTGTACTGTTGTTCACCCTATGGCTTATGTGATAGTAAAGATGAAGGAGGAGAAATTACAAAACGGGAATGAAAAAATCAAGGTTCAGACATGGTAAGAATAGAACCAGTTAGTTTTCTCAATCTATGCAAGAACAATGTCTAGCAGTATTATTGAGACTGATAAGACCAATAGGTACCACTTTTAAAGTTCAGAAAATCATTAATCCAACCTGTTTAAGACAATTGATAGAATTTCATTGATTTGATTTGATTTGCTTTGATACAGAACAAGAAACTGAGGAATAACGGTGACTTGCAAATGAAGAAGAATGGAACCTAGAATGTAGTTTCCCAGGTGAACACCCAGAGAAAGAAAGTCTATAGGATTAGAGTCAACTCCCTAAGAATGAAAAGTATTCTGGCAGAGAATGTGGTGATTGTCTCTTCCAGGATGGAGCATATTGATTCAGGACTGAAAACAATCCTGAATAAAGGCACAACTGCCCACCAACTGCTGTTTCCAGTGTGGCACTGCTTTACAAAAGATTCACACAAACTTGAAAATGTTCTGCTGACTGAAAATATTCAGTAATACTGTAAAGGAGATTTCCAACGCCTGTCCATTAGGATTTATTCCCAAAAAGGATTCTTCAGCATCAAGACTTCCTCCGAACTTTTGAGAGGCTTGCTTCAGCAGACACAAGCAATTAGCTTGCCACCTGCTCTTCAGAAGACTCGGAGGATAGCAAGCACTGCTCTAGTCTCAGCATCTCCTCTTAACGTCCACATTTATCCCAGTTGCAGCCCTTGCATGGCTCCCATGAAATAAAACATGTGCTTGCAGTACATTTCTTCCCACACATGCACTATGCTGTAGCTGTGGTTCAAGGGAAGTAGTTACAAACCTGCAAAAAACCATCCACCAGAGATGCTTTCCTGTTGGCTTCTGGCTACTATGACTCAAGACAGACTTGTTCAATAAAAGCTTCTCTTGTGAGGGAAGAAAAGACTTGATATTTCCTGTCTAGCATGAAGCAGCAAATCATTGGAGAAGTGGTTTTGCTAGTAGAGAGATCAGTAGAATGCAGATATTAAGTCTTTATGTGGCAAAAGTACATTTAGATGACCAGTGCAGATAAAGTGTTGCAGATAACACTTACTGGGCAACACCAAATGTAGCTGAAATAAAGTATTTTTTTTGTTTGTTTGCATGCATATATAATCATCATGGCTGGGCTTCGCGAACGAAGATTTGGGGAGGGCCCTACCCACGTTTGTTGCGCGTTGGTGGCTAAAAAGGCCAATACAAGATAGACGTGTCCGGTTGCAAAAGGCACAGCAGAAAGACTCCTTAGGTGGTATATTCTGCAAGGCACGATTCTTTCTGCGTTGTCTTTTCTCCTCAAGAGTGATCCTGCGTGCTTTCTCAAAAGCATCAGCAGCATTGAAGATAACCTGTCTCCAGACCTCCTGATTGGAGGCCAGAGTAGACCAGTTATGGTGATCAATATGGCCAAGGCTGAGATGTTGTTTCAGGGAGTCTTTGTATCTTCTCTTTGGGGCTCCTCTCATGCGGCAGCCGGTGGCAAGTTCACCATAAAGCAAGATCTTAGGGAGGCGGTGGTCCTTCATCCTTGAGACGTGCCCTGCCCAGTGCAGCTGTGTTCTCAGTAACATGGCCTCAATACTTGTGACTGCTGCTTATTCTAGAACAGATGTATTGGTCACATAATCTGACCAGTGGATGTTTAGGATTGTATGTGTATATATGTGTATATATGCACGTGTATACATTTCCTTGTATTTGCATGATGGTGTACTGTCATGCAAAGAGTCTGGATAGAAATGCAAGAACAAAAACTGCTGTTGAAGAACAGAACTAGAATGAAATAACAGCCATGATAATACAGACATTGAAAAATGCATTGGAATAAAGAGTACTGAATAGCATGGTGTGATAAAAAAAATTGCTTTGCTATCTTTGCTTTGACTTCTAATTTTTTTTCTTGCAAGTCATCTTGAAGAAAACTGTATTAGACTTTTTCAGAATATCATTAGGAATCCAGTAGGGGCCTCTAGCAGCAGATTTGGATATGAAGAGGGAGTTCTAGTGATAGACAAAACTACTCTGAGAAATTCATGTCATTATATGAAATCAGAATTTAGGCATTTGAATCTCAGGGAGTGGGAAAATATATTACAGAGGTGCAAAATTTCAAACAGTCTGGAATTTTTAGGCAAAACAACGGTCAAAAGTTTTAGAAAGAAGATTCAAAAATACCTACCGATACCTAGTGTACAATGTGTACTATCATGACTATAAAGGTTCTATGAGAAATGGAGTAAAAAGAAATGATTGGTGTAATAAACTGTATCTTGTGAATCAGGAGCATATGTTAAACTTCACCTAAAAATAAAAGTAGCAACCAAGGTGAGATAGAAATAAAAAATTAATAGGGCTGAAAAACTACTTTGCTCTAATTTTGAATTAAGGTAATGAGATGGAGAACTGGCAGATTGATACTAAAGATGAAGGAGGAGAAATTACAAAACGGGAATGAAAAAGTCAAGGTTCAGACATGGTAAGGATAGAACCAGTTAGTTTTCTCAATCTATGCAAGAACAATGTCTAGCAGATGTAATTCCAGGCCCAGTAGTAAGGAATTTTTAGTAGCTTCATGAAGTTAAGAATACCATGTAATGGAAGAACAGCAAATATAACACCTATATTTTAGAAAGCAAGAATAATTAGGAGTCTACTGTAATCTGCACTGCAATGTGTGTTCCGGACCAATATGTGTTAAGAAAATAGGAGTTCAAGAAGTGGAGAAATGGTAAACTCACATTTCCTTTTCTAATTGTTAGTCCTGACAGGCAGTCCTGCCAACGACATGAAGCTGTTTGAAAAGGGTAAGTATAACCTTAGGGTTTATTCTATAGGAGTTCTGGGTAGGATTAGGGACATGTTACAGCTAACACAGAAGGCATGACTGAGATATTCTTTGAAATATTGTATTTAATTCTATTTCCTCCTTGTTTATACAGTTTAATTTAGGTTGAAACATAGACAGAAAAAGTCCAAAGAATAAGGCAGAGGCATGTGGCCTTTTTTAACCTAGCAAAATGAAATTTCAAATGAGATATACGTGTTGCTGTTAAATAATTTTGGGAGCAAGAAAGTAAAAAACCAACTCAGTTAAAAGTCATTCAAAGCACAGAATAAATGAGTTAATGGCAGTATAACTTTAGCATGTTTTATATTACAGTAAGTTTTCCAGCAAGAAAAATAGAAGTTGAAATTAATGGGTTACAGAATTTGGCAGTCTCGGTCTGGTGTTGCTTGCACGACACTGCAGGTGAGTTGTCCTTGGAGCTGGCTCCCTTTCATCGAGGGTTGTTCCAGCATAACGTGGAATGATTAATCCAGTTGTCAGCTGGTCAAAAGTGGTGTTTCTCAGGGCTCAGTATTGGGGCAAGTCCTCTTTAATATCTTTACCGACACCCTGGATGAAAGGATCAAGTGCCCCCTCAGTCAGTTTGCAGATGACACTAAGCTGGGAGTGTTGACATGCTGGAGGGTAGGAAGGCTGTACAGAGGGGTCTGAACGATTGTGCAAGACAAACAGTATGCGGTTCAATAAGGCCAAGTGTCTGGTCCTGTATCTGAGTCACAACCACCCCATACAGCCCTACAGGCTGGGGACAGAGTGGCTGGAAAGCTGTCTGGTGAAAAAGGACCTGGGCGTGCTGGTCAACAGCAGCTGAACAGGAGCCAGCAGTGTGCCCAGGTGGCCAAGATGGCCAATGGCATCTGACCTGTATCAGCAATATTGTGGCCAGCGTGCCCTAGGGCAGGGATTGTCCCCCTGTAGTCAGCATCAATGAGGCCACACCTCGAATCTTGTGATCCCTCTTCTCCCAAGTAATGAGAGAGATGAAAATGTCTCAAGTTGTGCCTGGGGAGATTTAGATTGAATATTAGGAAAAATTTCTTCACTGAAAGGTTTATCAAGCATTGGAACAGGCTGCCCAGGGCAGTGGTGGAGTCACCATCCCCGGAGGTATTTGAAAGACATGTAAATGCGGAGCATAGGACATGGTTCAGTGGTGGATTTGGCAACATTAGGTTAATGACTGGACTCAATCGCAAAGATCTTTACTAACCTAAATGATTGTGATTCTATGCTTACCATAAAATGACCATTTGTGTTTGGAGGCTGTAAAGTGTCTTACTAAAAGAAAGTGATTACTTGGTGTTGTTTTTAAAAAAGTGCCTCAGTCTTGTTTCCTGTTTTTTAATACTTGCTTGGGCATGAATACTAGGACCTAAACAGGATTAGTAATTGACCCTGTCCTGGAGCATGGCCTTTGTGGCATGTTGGCGTTTGTGGGTCCTTAGGACTGGATCCTACTTTAGTCAGTAATGTTGTAGAGTGATGGGAAGAAATGACTGTGTTGAAGGTCTCAAATTTCAATAAGCTGAACTTGAAATCTATTTTTTTGTCTTCTTCAAAGACATATCAATCATTGATGCTACAATGTGGGAATCAGGATAGTACCACAGCTGTGGGATTGTTTGCAGGCAGGCTTGGAAGTGAAGAGGTGGGACCCAAGACAGAGAATAATTATTTTTTATTTTCTAGAAGAGATGTTTCACTGATGAAGATAAAGAAAAGGAGCTATTTCTTTAGATCCTGAAGGAAACATTCCCGAATTACATTCTGAGAAAGCTGTTAGATGGATTGAATTTGCTGACTGTAGGTGGTGTAAGGAGCTATATTGCTCAGGCAAGGCAATCTGGACATTAAGTATGAAAGCTTGTTCTGTTTTTGCCTACGTAAAATCAGAAGTCAAGCCAGACTCTGCCTGAGGGTTCAACCTTAGCATGTGCTTGCAAATATCGTGGCTGTCCTGGAGGAAGACAAAAAGTCACTTGACATTAACTTCCAGTGGCCTAAAAACTCAGTTCATTTGCCCTGAAGCAGAAGATGTTGACGTGAGCAACAGCACTCCTAGCTCCAGGAAGAGCTCCTTGGTCCAATACTCTATGTAAGCCATCCCTCTGACATATGCAAGATTATGAGAGCTAAGGCTACTTTGTTGGTCAAGTCTCCTCGTTTCTTTTTCATATCCTCAATCTTGTTTTTCCCTTCCGCAATGTAGTCCAGCTGGCTCCAGATTCAGCATCTAACTGCTGGCAGGGACAGTGGTTGTCAGCCCACAACGCTGGAAATTCCTAATCACTCTAACTGGATTTTGCCGCTTGATGGAAGGGTAACTCTTTGCTACAGCCTAGTTTTCAACCTGCCTTTTTGTCGTGCATACTTAATTGATGGTTTTCAGCGGATCATTTCCTGATAGCAGAGATGTAACAAATCATCAGGAATTTTTGGGCCTCTTCCAATTTATAAAGAAACGTTGTCTCTAGCAGGTATTGTTATCTCTCTTTTCTCTGTACCTTAATATTTTGAAAGTGTCATCTGCATTCTTTTTTAATATATCTCCACTCTACTGACATTCATGTAATTTTTCCTTTCTTTCTTATCTAATTTCAGTCTGCATTATTCTTACTCTTGATTTTTCCCAAACTAGTTCTTAGGCTGAGATTATCTCCTTTCCACATCTCTCTTTTTCTATTCTCAACATTAGTCCATCTCACTTGAAGAAACTCTGCCTTGTCTCCATCACCTTAGTTCCTAGTTTCTTTACCCAGTTTATCGTAGTGTCACCAAAGAAAGCTTCCCTTTCTGGTTAGATGCACCCTTCCCAGCATCCCTTTGTTGGCCCAAAACTCTATTGAATCTCCACAGCCTCATTCTCTGGAAACGCCATTGTCCATTCCCAGCTCTTTTACATACCATGGCTACTTTGAAAAAAAAACCTCTTCCCCAATTTCTTCACATCCGTAAAACTCTACTGATGTTTCACAGCCCCCACCCATTCCTTCCCACAACCTTCACTATTCCCTTGCATTTCTCTCTCCCTCCAGTCTCCTCGCATTCAGCAGTTGCCATTTAATTTCATTGACTGCACTGATAGCCTTGAGCTATTTATGTGCCTAGAGGTAGGGGAAAAAGGGTGAGTTTTTCTGTTTAGTTATAGTTTTAGTTTGAGTAATGCTATATATTCAGAGAAATACAATGTATAGAGAGAACAGTCTTTGCAGATCATAGAATCATAGAATTGTTTGAGTTGGAAGGGACCTTGACGATCATCTGGTTCAACCCCTTTGCCATTTAGATGTTAACTGGTGGCACTCTTTTTGAACACAGACACGCTACATTTTTTTATGCTTCATAGAAGGTCAGCCTAAATCCAGGTCAGAAATACATCTGGTGATTTCCCTCCATTCACTCCAGTGTAGCAGTGGACTCTTTAGCCTTCAAGTCAATGGCTTTAAGCTCAATAAGCAGTTGGTAAAGTAACCAAGAGCAATATATAGTTCATTGGATAGAAATACTTCAAATTTTCCTCTAGACTATGACAATCGTATCACAACCTGCTGTCATAAAGTTCAGAGAAGAGGGAGGAAGAAACAATTCATCCCAAATACAAACAGAGGTTCAGAAACGTTTGCAGTAGTTGCACACTGTTTCCTGTGTTGCAACACCCATGGTACCTCAGCAAAAGCATGCATACATAATTCCTCTGATAACTCAGCGTCATTCTAAGCTGAGTGAACCAAGCCCAGTGTGGTGTGAGTAGTCAAAATACTAGTGATAGCCATAAGTGTACATCTTTTAGCAGGACTGAAGTGTGTTTAGTGTGCTTGCCCTGTGGTGATGTTACTGACAGATACGTGTGCAAAGTACGTGGCTGTTAACTATTATGTGCACCTGAATATATGGTTATTTTCTAAACTCACTTACCTATAGACAAAGTAAAATACAGCCTTATCTCATTAGACACTTTCCATTACTTAGGGTTGTAAGGCTAATACCGTGGCTGGACTACAGTCAGGACTGAGGTCTTCACTTCAGAACAGGCTAATTGATGGTCCCTTTGCTCCTGACTGATTGTGCACCACTTTAAGCATTATAAGGCGTATTCACCATCAAATCCCAAAATAAATATTGGAATATAATTCAGGTCCTGATTGTCAAGAGGTTAGGCAGCTTTGCTCTAGTTATGACTTCAGTTAAATACTGTAGTAATAACATTCTTTCTCTTGCAAGCAATTGAGTGGGTGTATATGTAGCAATTGCCTGAGTGGGTAGAATTTGCACAGATGAAAATGAAGTAGATGAGGTGTAATATCAAGAGTGGATGACATGCCTCCCTTTATACACCCTTTCAGCTTGCCCACGCAGGATGTACATACCAAAGAGGGCAGCCTTCTGAAGGGTTGAAGGGTCACAAAACCTTACAGGAGCATGGGTTTTGCTGAGTGGATCTGCCTAGGATGCTTTATGCTTCAGGAATTTAAGAGAAAAGTGCTTAACAAGACATTATTTGGTTTGGACATTTATGAAAATGTACCTTCAAGTGTTTTTCCTAAAATGAAAATTTTATAAATGTTTTCTTCTTCATCACTAAGAAACGGTTATATGAATTATAATCTTGACTAAGACACAGCAGACAGAAAACCCTAGAGCCTGTTTGAGGGGTTTTTGTTGAGAAAAGCCTCACTACTTTTCATAGAGGAATATATTTAAAGACAAATGAGAAAATATTGCAACATCATTTCAGATTGCAGGAGTGTTTCATTTGTTAAAACAAAACAAAACAAAACAAAACAAAACAAAAAACAAACAGAAAACTCAGCCAGAAATGTGACAAACGTCACTTGTAGGTTGATGAGGAGTCAGAAACTGTAGTTTCTTACTAGTTTTCTTATGGTAGAAAGTACAACAGACTAATACCTCAATAACATGCTTGGTCCAGTGTCACTAAGACATTTGAACCATCTCTTTAGTAAGCCACCCTCTCACACAGATAATGACAAAATTTTCTATTCAAGGAAGAAAAGGCTCAACACTCTATGGACAGAGCAGAACTAGAAGGGACTGGGTCACCTCAAGCAGTGATCAGATCTCTCCCTTTGCTTAAGGCAGTGCCACCTCTGTCTGTTTTTTCATAGATGTTTGTCCGTATCCATCTAAAAGAAAAAAAATCTAGTGATAGAGATTCCCTCACAACACTCCAACATGATGGTTATTATTATTATTTTGTCATGAGTCTCTTGTAAAGCAAACAGACATTTCAGAAGATAGAGGAGTCTCTGTTGGGAGGAATTGAAAGATGATAAATTAAAGCACTTTAATATTCCATTAAAATTAGTAGTAATCACCGATACACATCCATTTACTTTGTTGCAATTTTGGATGTTCAATTCACGACACAAGAAAAAAATTTAGGAGCTCTTCAGGAGTATGGAAAATGTAATTTTTGCAATTAAGCCATAATAAATCATTATTTCAAGTAATTTCACAAAGACAATGCTATTAACTGAAAAATGGGGAAAAAATTAAGCTTATATTTTAGTAATGATAAAGTGAATCAAATCCTCATACTTTCTTAATTAGACTGCCTTAAACCATTTATCTCCCCTGCATATCTTTCAATCCCCTTTTGCTTTCAGAAAAAGTACCAAAGTGCCTCTTCAGCTTAGTGGGGATTTTCTAAATTTTCAATTTCTAGATTTTCAGGGATCAGCCACACTTTGTATCTGATCAAACCAGGATTTTTCAATACCTCTATGACTAGTAAAGAATTAAATTGCTGATTTACCAGACAGCGACTTTTTTTTATCTTAGATTTACTGTTACCTAAGGTAGCATTTTGTCATGGTTTAACCCCAGACGGCAACTAAGGACCATGCAGCCACTTTTCACTCCACTTCCCACTTTTCACTCCACAGGTGGGATGGGGAGGAGAATTGGAAAAAGGTAAAACCCATGGGTTGAGACAAGAACAGCTTAATAATTTAAATAAAGTAAGGAATAATAATAACAACAATAATATCAATTAAAAGGGAGATAACAAAGAGAGAGGAATAAAACATAAGACAGACGAGTGGTGCCCAACACAGTTGCTCACCACCCACTGACCAATGCCCAGCCCATCCCTGAGCAGTGATCGGCCCCTCCCAGCCAACTCCCCCCAGTTTATATACTGAACATGACACTCTGTGATATGGAATATCCCTTTGGCCAGTTTAGGTCAGCTGTCCCAGCCCTGCTCCCTCCTGGCTTCTTGTGCACCTGCTCACTGGCAGAGCCTGGGAAATTGAAAAGTCCTTGATTTAGGGTAAGCACCACTTAGCAACAACTAAACCATTAGTGTGTTATCAACATTATTCTCATACTAAATTCAAAACATAGCACTGTACCAGCTACTAGAAACCAGGACACATTTTTAGCTGCAGTGGCTACTAATAAAAACTTGTTAATAACCCAAGTTTTTGACTTTGTTAAAAAAATAATTCAACATGTTTCTAAAATAGGGTCATCCACAAAGGAAAAAATACAATTTTTTTACATGTATCAGAATAAAATCTGAATTTAGTAGACCCACTGCAATGTGTTAAACTACATTCATTTTTACTTCACTCACTGTGCCACAGATATTTTTAGTAACACTGCCAATTCAACAGAGCAGGATCCTGGGTTCTCATCTGCATTTGATCTCTTTCTTACAGTGCTCTAGCAGTGTGAGGCTACTTACTGAAAGGCTACTTACAATTCACGTATCTCTAGGGCTTCTTCACAGCCTTAAAGAAGAGTCTAAAATAAGATTTCTCTAAAAGTATGTAGTTCATATTTAAAATGCTGCTCATGTAATGAAAATGTAATTCATTTTAGATGCAGTTCATTTTAAAAATATGTATTGTATTTTCACACATATTCATTTCCATGCCCAACATATAAATGTGCCTATGCACAGCCACCTCAAATCAAATAATTTGAACAACAAAGTCATCCTTTTCACAATTTCTTCTGAGAGTATTCTGTAATAAGTACTGTAATATGCTCTTGCCCCTTTCTACCTGCTCAATTTTTTTGTAAGCATTCTGAACGCTCGGTTAGAATGGAAGGAGTCTACCATTTTTTAGGTCAGTCAAGAACTATATCATCTGGTAGCCAATCTGGTAATTAACCTAATCCACTGCATGGCCTTCCTATATTTCAATATTTCCACAAGTATATATATTTCAATATTTTCATATTGAACTATACACAACTTTTTAAAGGGATTGGCCAACTTGTTCCCATCTGCAAAAGACAGTCACTTATTAAAGGCCTGATGTCAGTATTTGGAGACTCTCTGTATCCATCTATTGAGCCTCTGGTGATTTTTTCAATGATAACAGCTACCATGAGGTTGGAAGAGATAAAAACCAGTGTAGCTGCTTCTTCAAATGTAGTATTCTTTTTTTTTTTTTTTGTTGGGTACCTCTGAGACAAATTTTTTCTAGATGTTAAAATTGAATCAGAGAAATTACCTGTGCTCTCTCCTAAACTTTAGAACTCTGAAACTGAGATGTATGCTGCAGATACCAAAAGGTCCATCTTTTTTACCCCTGTAACACTATCATTTTCCCAGGTGGACAGTGTAACTACAGAGCAGATTGCATCAAGGTTTTTTATGCAACTGCTAAGGTGAAATGCTCTGTCATCACAGCCCACGCCACCAGTGTTCAAGCTGTATCTGTGGTGTCAGTGTTCTGAGGATATACTGCCATTCTCACATTGCCCATGTCCCATCTGTAATTATCTGTAACTGCATCCATACTGTTTCTGACTACTGTGCCACTACTGAGCCCTCCAGAAAGACTTCATCTAGTGATAAAGGCTTCCATATTTCTTATTTGCCTCAGGGATTATGAAACCCATAACTAAGTAATTGTGAACAGGTCCTGAAGGTGTCCCAAGAATCACAGAATATGCTGAGTTGGAGGGGACCCACAAGGATCATTGAGTACAACTCCTTGCCCTGCACAGGAGCATCCCCAAAAGTCACACCATGTGCCCAAGAGCATTGTCCAAATGCTTCTTGAACTCTGTTAGGCTTGGTGATGTGACCACTTGTGGAGCCTTTGCCAGTGCCCAACCACCCTCTGGGTAAAGAACCTCTTTCTAATATCCAATCTAAAACTCCCCTGACACAACTTCAGGCCATTTCCTTGGGTCCTGTCAGTGGTCCCCACAGAGAAGAGATCAGTGTCTGCCCCTCCTCTTCCCCTCATGAGGAAGTTGTAGACTGCAATGGGTCTCCCCTCAACCTCCTCTTCTCCAGGCTGAAATGACCAAGTGACCTCAGCCACTCCTCATATGGCTTCCCCTCAAGGCCCTTCACCCTCTTCGTTGCCTTTCTTTGGACAGTCTCTAAGAGCTTAATAACTTTTTTATATTGCAGTGCCCGGAACTGCACACAATATTCAAGGAGAGGCCATCCCAGTGCAGAGCAGAGTGGGACAATCCCCCTCCTCGCCTGGCTGGTGATGCTTTGCCTGATGCCTCCCAGGGCACGGTTGGCCCTCCTGGCTGCCAAGGCACTGCTGACTCATATTCAACTTGCCATCAACCAGGACACTCAGGTCCTTACAGCCACATGAAATTAAAAAAGAGAGTGAGTTCTCCCAGCTGCATTCCTTTAAAGTGCATTACCCTTGTGGATATTTGCTTCTTGGCATTCTTCCTTTCTCTTTTAGAATCTGCTATGAACATGGCATCTGGGATTCTGGCATCAGGAAAGAGTTTAGCTGGTGCTAGACGTTTTCCATCCCATGAACTAATGTGGTGGCCACGAAGAGAGCAAGAGGGATCACGAGTGACACATTCACTTCAGGAGTGAAAACTCATCAAGCTCTGCAAACTGGACACTCCAGTGTGCAAACCTGGATTGCACACCATTCAAGACTGCAGTTACTTTACTGCTGAGAATACCTAGCAGTTGGCATAGTCTGGCCGGCTTTTTAATGCAGTAGCAGCTTTGACTCAGGACTATCTCACATCAGAAATAGTGTTAGCCTACTGACCTTTGATGGCCAAAGAAAAGGTTTGTTAATCCCTAAGGAGTGAAATAATTAATTCTGGTGGAAGATTATTAAAATATCTATATGTTTTTAAATGCTCTGTTATTACCACTAATTTTTAGGTAAAAGGTGAATACTAAAGAGTGCACTCCCTGGTGATTTGGTCACGGTATTACAGATTTAATCTTGAATTAATATCCTCTTTCATCTGCTGCCCTAGGCCTTTTGACTGCCTGCCTGCTATGTGACTCAGTCCCCCAGCTGAGATCATTCCTGTTTCCAGCCATCAATGGTACTGGTTTTCTACATAACTCCAAACCTAACAACTGAAATTGCAAACAAAATGCCATTGCTCCTGATAGGATGTCCTTACTCATGCCGTCCTCAGGTAGGAAGCTACAGAAATTTTTATTTTATTACAGAAATATTTTATTTGAGCTACAGAATTTATATTTGAGAACATGTAGTTAAAATAATGAGTTAAACAGTGCCTGAAAAAGATGTCCTTTTTAAGGTACTCTTAAAAATAGAGAATATTTGCTGAGAAGTGTCTACAGTTAAGTGCAGCTGTCATTACATGGATGTTTTCTACATCATCATGAGTTATAGGTAGATTTCTAGATGGCCTACTCAGTTAACAGGATTTTCAGAAGTTCTGTTTTCTAGTAATATAGTCCAAAAACACCTAACAAAACACTTGTCCCCTATAGCCTGTAGGATTAGCAGAACAGTGTCTTAGTTTGAATCATTCACCCAACAAGGCAGTTCTGCTAAATGTGCAGCTGACAGTAGCTAAATAAAAAAAAAATAACATTTGCATAGGCTTTTCTCTTCTTAGTTTTCTCATCTCAGAGAATGTGCCTCCATGCAATGATGCCTCAGTGATAAAGTATCTCCTGACCATCACAAATGTGGCTAGTATAAAAAGATCTTTAAAGTCAGGGACTTCACTGAGATTCAGGATCCCTTTTTATCCTGCTCAGAACTTGCCAGGCTCATTCAAGTAAAAGTGAGAGAACAAACCACTAATTGATTTCACATCTCTGGGTCAAGACCACCTCTGAAACCAATATATTGTCATTTACCTAAACACTATAAGTCATATAAATGATACTGAAGTCATATTTTCAACAGTTTAATCAAACTTATAACAAATAATCAACTCTTCCATTAACACCACCCAGATGTGGAAATAATCTTATTAATCATCCTGGGTAGAGCAGTGGCTGTAAATAATTTTGTGTAACAGTTGACATTTTATAGAGCCATTCTGCATCAATATTTTTCTTCATATATTTTATATATGTATAGATACAGACTGAGATTTTGAGGTTTGTTCTTTTTCTAAGAGGACTTTCATAAAAATCCCTATTTAAGAATAATTTTTTAGAATAACAACAGTGATGTTAAATGAATTTTTAGTACCTTTAGTGTCTTGATGCATCTGCACCCACTTGCATCAACTAATATGTGTGTCCTATAAGAGTAAAATTATGCCTTGTTCTACAAAAGAGATCAGCCAGTGTTGTAGTAGTGAACCAGAGGTTGGCAACTTGTGACTTCACATCAGCAAATCTTAATGTCCTTTCTATTTAGCCCTTGTTTGCATAAACTACTTATGAATTCTATAAAACCAGATTAAAAATTCCGAAGTGCTTTACATGCATTATAGATGTATTTCCCTCCATGTAATAGTGGGAGTTGCACTATCTTTTGAAATAATGTCATGTTGAAATTCAACAGGATGGGATGTATTTTAATACAAGGTTACCACTTCATATTCCCCTCTATTTGTTAATGAAGATTTTATTTTCCTTATCTTCTACAAAATTATTCCTAATAATTTAAAAGGGAAATTAATTGTTCAGAATTAAAGGCCTGGCACCAGATTCAGAGAAGGTAGCCTACCTTATGTACAAAGCTGGAGAAATCTAGTAAGATGGTTACTCCCAGAATAAATGGAGATTTTGAGGGAAGTTATAGGTGGTTTCTGACAAAATTCATTAGCATACAATGAAGGGACATCTGCTAGGTTAGAAAAACAGGTTCTATTGACATACTATTATTACTGTGTAAAGTTCAAAGCAGTCCCTCAGGCATTTCTAAAACTTATGCGTATGATAACTGCCACTTTTCCCAATTGGTTATGAAAAACAAGTCTTAAGTATGGAGGATAGAATGTCTTTTTCATCTCTGACAATGTATATACCTTATGGCCACAAAAGGATCATCAGGATTTTGAAAAAAATAGCCAGGTATTACAACAGTGGTCTGAAACTTTCAAAAAGCTCTGCTGAGACTCATAACATCCTGATATCAGAATATCCACCCTATTATTGTCCTCCCAAATTATTACACCATATCCAAATTCTGAGCAGGTTCACATAAAATTCAGTGGAACTCCTGTAAAAAAAAAAAAAAAAAAAAAAAAAAACACCAAACAAACCAAAAAAAACACAAACAAACAAACATAAAAACTAAACCCCTGAGATATATATGTAAAAATATAAAAATACAGTGTAGAGACCTCAAGAGGTCATCTTGTCTATCCCTGCTCTAAAGGATGTTTAGTCATCTCTGATTTTCTCTCAAGGACAGTCATTTCACATGCAGTCCAGAGGGATGAGTATTCAATCCTATGACTTCCCCTGTAAGACCTAGGGTCTGCCACTAGTACCCATTAACTGAAAGTATTTCCCTGTAGTAGCTTGCTTGCAAGAAAGTATTTGTAGTTCTTCAGTCTCAGCATCTTGGCTGGCAAAATCTTCCCTATCTAAATATATCTGGCTTGAATTACTAAAAGAGTATTTTTAAAGTTGCTCTATGACCACCACTACTGTAATGGGTTCAAAGATTTTTTTCTGACAAGATCAGTAATTTCCTGATTAATTGCATAGCCATAATACAGCTTCCTTCTCTTCCCCAAAATGTGTCTTACTGATTTCTAGTTTGGGGAACTTTCTTTCAATCTTCTTTGTATTTTTTTAATGGTTTGTTTTTCCTAAGTCATTTCAGATAGATAGTATTGAGTTCTTGATGTATATGTTCATGCAGCCTCCATGGATCTTCATGCAGCTCCACTAACAAGACAGTGGTCTCAGCCCTTACATTCCAAGAAAGTAAAACTTACTCCAGAAGGTCAGTGGCATTGGACTTTGCAAAAGGGTCAACATATGCTTTAAAAGAGTATAGACCTCCAAATACATTTTGTGAAAGGCTACAATATTACTTTTAATTCATGACTGATTAAAAGATTTTTGAGTTTGGTTTCTTTTGGTCATCCTGAGATCGTGGCAGTTTCTCAACCGAGATGGACTGATCTTATACCTCTTTTGATATACTAGAAGAAGAGAAGCCAAGTGAATGGTTGCATTTTGCATGGATATTTCTTCTCCAACCTGTAATTTCTTATCAGAAGTGTGGACACAGTTCCCTCAGTTTTCACAAGCTAAATCTGGAATGCATTGTTAACTGGTTTTGATGAAATGCAATTCCAGATCGTCTTCTTTTTTCTTACATCTTTTATAAATTCACATCCTCACTTCTCACACTATTATTTTTTCTTTAGCAGTTAATCTGTGGAATACGATTAATTTCTACTGAAAATATCTTTTAAGCCCTGTAATCATAACATATATATTGGTGTAATGTGAGGTTTTCATATATAGTTCCACCTTCTTTTGCTTTCCTGTTTGAAGAACACTGTTTTGATTTGTGAATTCTCTCTTCCTTTTTAATTTAATCATAATGAATTTAATGGTATTTTTTATTGTTGTTTTTCTTCTCAGTAAATAGAATTTAAGATTAATTGCTTAGTGAAAGCAAAGACAGACAATTTACTCAGGAGTATAAATAAGAGTCACTTCATTTGCCATATGAACAAATCACATCAGAGTTTTGAACAAATAAACCTAAACAGAAAAAAAAAAAAAAAAGAAAAGAAAAGAAAGTAACAAACAATCCTTTTTTTTTTTTTTTTAATGGAATTTTTAACCTTTGGTAAAAAGTTTGATCTGGTTGATGTTTTCTTTCTGCTCAAAGAATATATGTAAGCTGAGTTGTACTTCCTCAATGATTTTCTTTTTATATTATTACTCGGCCTGTAGAGAAACTGCAAGAGACAAAAGACTGTCTGATTCCTCAGAACTACTTCAAAGTCCAATGTCTCCTGTCCAGGGAGAAAAAGATCCTGAAGTACAGCTAGTGATTTTCTTTACCCAGACAAGAGCAGTAATGTCTCTCATGAAATGCTTTTATCCCATCTGATCTTATTCAGATGAGAGAAATATTTTGCAGCTAGTGCAGAGTGTCTATCTCTTTGACAGCCCCAGATCTTAGCACAGTAACATTCTCTTTTCAAACCCTCAATTTTAGTCAAACTGCATAAATTTTATTGAAAAAATACACAACTTTTATCTGTATTGAAGAGTTTAAAAACTAGAGGGATCAAACAGGTAAAACAGTAATACACTGTAACTTCATCTCTTCTTCTCTTACTCCTTAAAATATGTCATTTCATTCAACCTCCTTTTAAAATCTGTTGTCTCTTTCTGGGTAACCACTGAATTAATTACTCTTTTGTTTTCCAATATCTCTTGTCGGCTTGTCCAAGACTTTTGAGGAATTCAGAATAGTAGTTCACAGTCTTGTGGATTCTGGTTGCTAATTCAAGCAGATTAGTCAATAACAAACCAATGGCTGGTTCACTAGGTGACATCCTTCTTGAGAAATGCAAAATGTCCAAAAGGAAGGCTGTATGTCCAAGTCAAACTTGCTTTGTTGCAACATCTTTCTCTGAAACCTTCCCAGGGATTAAGTTTCCTCAGTCTGTTTTATTAAGGAGAGCTGGATTAAACAAATCTAAACATGTAAAATTAGGTGGGATAAATATTGCTGCCTTTCTGTTTCTTTTCCACTGTGTTCAGCAGAAATGAAATTTGTACTTTCCAGGAAAAAAAAAAATTAAAAAGAGCCACCAGTGTGCAGGATAATAGGAACAAACTACTCAATTCCCACTTGTAATATAAAAACACAGAACTGAAAAGATCTGTACAAAACCAGTCTCCTGAAATCTCTGGAACATATGGCTACTGAAGAAGCCCATGAAGCATCTATTGCACTTGCAATGGCACATGATGCTTCCACATCAGCTAGCTTAAGAATTTTAATAAGAGGTCAAGAGCCATAGCAATTAAGTGTCACAGGATGAGAACAGGACAGATTAAGGGAGTTGTCAATGACAGAGTTATCTGCAATAACACAGAATTTGTTGAAAAAAACTCCCAGATGGTGGGAAAAACCTGTTTGTCCTTGCCAGACTGACATAGGGAAAGATTCTCTATTGACTGTAATTTTGGCGAAACAGATTAATGCAGAGCACATAAAGAGTATACACCAGAAATACACCTTGGCATCTTTAATGTCAATAGATACACAAAGACATTTTGTCCTGCAAGCCCAGGGTTAGGAAAGAGGTGGAAAGATTAGGAAAGAGGGGGAAGAGCTGACTGTCCTACTCCAAAGACAAGCAGCAGAAACTGACACATAGATCAATATAATCTTTGCATTCTCTTACACAAATGTAAATAAAAGTCTCTTTTTCTTACCCCCTTGGAGGTAGTAACACATGCAATATATAAGACCTTAATTTTCTCCCTGAGGATTTTCTATATAATATTTAAAAAAATGTTTCAAACTCAGTTTTAAAACCCTTTTGGTTTTTCATACTCAGGACATTATTCCAGAACTTGGTCTTCAGATACTGTTTCCAGTTTACATGTATTTATTATCACAATAAGCATTTTATCTTGTGACAATATTGCCCCTTAATTTAAACAAATCTCCTTTATGTTTAACTCTGTATGTTGCAGTGCTTTTTTTCTTTATTTAATCTAGGGCAAAGGGTCATATCTTTTAAGCAGAAGAAATTGAATTCCTCACCCTTCCTTCTGTCTTATCTCAGGGTCTCTGGTGATAGCCAATGTAGTTGCAACATTCCCTTTGACATGTATGTTGCTAGCAGATTTTTGTTATCAATCTTCCTGTATATTTCAGGTCATATTGTGGGGCAACTTTGTTAGAATATGGTTAGAATATTTTTCTTGAAAGCAAGATAAAGTCTCATCTGATCCCTTCCCAGCAACTTTTCCACTCACACCTGCTACTATTTGCCAGTGGTGTGTTCTCTCTCTCTCTCTCTCTCTCTCTCTCTCTCTCTCTCTCTCTCTCTCTCTCTCTCTCTCTCTCTCTCTCTCTCTCTCCTCTCTCTCCTCTCTCCTCTCTCTCCTCCTCTCTCCTCTCTCTCCTCTCTCTCCTCTCTCTCCTCTCTCTCCTCTCTCTCTCTCTCTCTCTCTCTCTCTCTCTCTCTCTCTCTCTCTCTCTCTCTCTCTCCCTGTTTTCTCTTCTTCAGTCTGTTTTACTCCTGCTAAAACCCTTGTAAGACTTAATTAGTATCTAAATTAGTGTCTAAAAGAACTGTGAACCTAGTTATGCTAAGTACCACATAAACACAAAAAGGTCTGCACCTGATGCAGAGAGTGAGTGGAAGAAATTATCGGAGAAAGCAGCAGGGGAAGTAATAACAGAAATAGATATTTTAGTAGGGCAAATTACACATTATATATTGTTTCTACCTAAGTGAGACCATAAGGCAATGTTAAAGTATGGTGGACTTTTCACCTCTGGCAGACTTTAGGCTGGTTTATATAGCACAGCATAAAAAAATAAAGTTAGATCCAATTGCCAAGAAAGAATACAACCAGTTATGCATATCTGTTATGCCTATCTACTGCCTCTACTCTTAATGCAGTTTCATCTTAGTAGTAAGATTATAAGGGAAGGGCTTATCTTTAAGGCACAGCTCTCTGATCCTGTGTTTATCCTGGTACTCCCACCTGGAGGTGCAATGAGACCTTCACTCCTCACCCTATTATCTTGAAGTTTAGGCAATGTTTATCCCTAAGAGACCAGCCTCCTGTATACGTTTCTTAACAACTTAGAATGCATAAATTTCTAGTATTAAGATTCCTATCTGTCAATTAAATTTTGAAATGTTATTAGGGAGGTACTTTTCTTTCCAGCAACATTTGTACTCTTTTATTCTATTCCCTGTATTAAGCGATCAATATTTTCAAAATTTTTGAACAAAGCAGTTCTAGAGAAAGTTCCTTGAGTAATTCACAGAAACTGAGTAACAACGTGGCTCATTTTACTAATAAATTACAACAATTGAAAGTTGTTTATGATCAGTTGCAAAGTACTTTTTGAAGGAAGTTACGTTTGAGTCATAATTCATTGGCATTATCCTTGATGGTTGTTAGCAATCATTAGCTGAATGTTTACTGGCAATCAAAAAACCAGGCAGATGATGTCACTTTGTGATGGTACAAAAATATGGTTCACCCAAGTCTTGAGTAATTTGTGTAACTTGGGTAGTAATATTTCATAAGGGCATAGTCAAGTTAGAAAGCGTATAGGGAAAGGCAACTAAAATGATGAAAAGAATGACACATTTGTCTTTTGAGAAGACAAAAAAAAACCCTGTGAGAGTCCTCAGTTGCCAGAGGAGAAGGCAGAGAGGAATGTGGTTGGGGCTTATCGTGGCATAAAGGCAGCAGGAAAGGTCAACAGAGAACTTTTCATCAACTCCCACAGCACTAGAACTAAGACAAGATCAGTGAAACTAATAAGAGATTTGTTTAAACAAAGATAAAAGGACATACTTGATTACATAGCAGATAGTGGACTTCTGGAATTCACTGCCAAAGAAGCTCATAAAAGCAGAGGTTATCAATAGGTTCAAAAAGGGACTAGACAAAGTCATGAATAACTGATCCTTAAACAGGCATGAAACACGACAGGCAGAAATGTACACTCTAACACTCCTGATACATTTCTGCATGCAGCAGAAATACACAGGAAAAAAAATGCAGAAAATGGCCAGGCTCACGTGGTCTTACTGAATAGCATCTCCTATTGCCTTTCTCAGAGCATATTGTGCTAACTGGAGTCACTGTAGTGATTGTAGTATGCCTTATGTTCTTAAGAAAAAACATTTGTTTGTGCCCTGTTCTAGAACACCTGCTAATAAGTACAATTTCCCTTCCTGATATTAAAGAACATCTTTTTGTATAAGGTAATATAAATCCATTGATCTAATTTTTTCATGATAAATATTGACTGAAATTGAGTGAAGCTAATATATAATATTATATAAGTAAATGTTCTATACTTGATAACTATATATTACAAGCACAATATACTGAATTACTTGAGATATATTCATAGGAGAATGGATAAAGAAGGGATAAAGGCTCAAACAAAAACAGGTCCTAGGGTAGAACTGTAGAAATAATGGACATGTCGGTTGTAATAATCTGAGATAAAGATGTATATGAAATTAATTATTACTACATTATCTATGCCTCATCCTGAAATAGCAATACAATCACATATCTGATAAGCAAGCTGATAAAAGAATCAAACATACAAAATACATGCAGATTAGTGGCACAGTGTCAAATATGTGCAGCGTGAACTTGGTTTGTTGCAAAAATAAAAAAGTCCCTATAGTTCTACAAAAAAGTAGGATCACAGTATCTTAAACCCACAGGTTATTTCATGGAGAGGCATGGCGTGGTTCTAAGCTGGCATCTGTTTGCAAAGGGCAAATACATATGTCATGCTGTAAAAGAGGAGTCTGTTTTGCTCTCTGAGGAATCACAGGGCAGAAGGCAGAATCCATGCAGCTTTCTAACAGTCCAGCCTTGGGTGTTCTACAGACTGTCTTGTATACATAGAGCAGATTATAGAAAGACCCTCAGTAACTCTCGCTCTTCAGGTTTGGTCATATTCCATCATTCACCAAGAGATTTTATGAGCAGTAAATACACAGCTCAAGATTACCCAGCAATTATTTATTGGCTAACACAAAAGATGAATAGCTGGGACTACCATGCAACAAAGATAAGCACTACTATGCTCACCATTGTCTTCCAATTCTCTAATTTTCTTCTTGCTATTTTCTGTCCATCAGTTACTATAAATTACCACCTCAATAGTTATACTTTGCCTGTCTTATTACTTTTCTTATCTTACATGCTATAGCTCAAGTACTGTCTCACAGCTCAAAATAATCTTCTTGAAGCTCTAAGCCACGAATATAATTCACAAAACTGGACTCTAGGTCATGGAGAGCTCAACTTGAATCCTTGGGCTGAATTGCATCCTCTGTCTGGGTCATTCCTTGAATAAGTTGTCTCTGCACTCCTCTTGCTTCTGCCATAGCTATGCTGTCCCCTTTTTCTTTGCACAGTTCTTAAAACCTGTATTTGCCTTTTCTGCTTGTACACAGCAGTATAGCATGATTTAATTACTGCATATAAAATCCATTTATTATGATGATGTAGAAGGTTATTTAAAATGGTGCACACCTTTGCTTGCAAATCTGACATCAAATGATTGTAAAAATAATTAAGTTATTCATTCTTCCAGCTGATAAGTCTGTGTCTGAACAGAGCATAAATGAAATACTGAGCAGAAAACCAGAAAATCCTTCCTGTATATTGTGCTGTGAAAGCTGACATCTGAATTTAGATTACAAATTTAGGCTCTAAACATCTTACCACAGAAGTATTTACCTAATATCCTGCTGATAAAGTGATTAGTTCTGAGTGGCAGAGTGAGGCTGTGTTAATGCAGAAATCAACCATAATCTATAAGAACAGCATCATGGTAATAAGCAATAAGCAAAAGTCCTTCCAGTGTGGTTTCTGCATCACGCTGTTCATAAATGGTCAGGTGCTCAGAATGCAAAACTTCCAATAATAGCTTCAGGCAAGGCATCCTATGGCGTAACTCCTTACAACATGCTGAGGACACAGTAAATGAAAGTACACATTAGTCAAGATTCAGTGGGCAGTCAAGAATCAAATGTTTTCACAATTATCACTGAGTCTTGGCACTCAAATATTTAGGTCAAAATTCTGTGAAGACAAACCAAGAGCATAGCATATGGCATGCTTTGCTTGTGTAGTGTTCATTTTATTACAGAGGCCTAAAATTTGTTGATTACGGTGCTTCTGTGACACTTGTGAAGTTATTACAAGCTAATTCAATAACAGCTTTTTCAGCAACAGTTTGTATAACTTATGAATATATGTACCATGTTATCATTTGGAATTTAAATTCACACTTTAAAATAACACCAAAATAAATGAGCACATGAAGCAAGTAAGAACACTTCAGAAGTTAGAAAACTGAGAAAATGAATCTGAAATTGTCACAGGCTGAATACCAGAGATTATCCTAATGATAGAATCACCCATTTTTGTGATCAAACTTTTCATTACACTTTCCAAAGAAGCTGCTTAAGAAATCTGCACCTGAGACTTTATTTCTTTCTTGATCTACGCACAACATGGTATTTGTATATACAATACAATCAAGTGCAAGGAACAACTTCCTATCAGAGGTATTAAAATTCATGTTTTTCTTCTCTGGTTGTCATTATTAAAAAGAAGGATGCACTGCACATGCAAATATTCAGAGGAAGGTGATCAAAAAAATTTGCACTTAATTCAGAAATGTGGAACCAAAAAAAGACTCCTAATAAAAGGGCAGTTCTAGAAGCAAATCACACACACAGTTTCAACATTTTTTTATTGAAAAAAAATGGCAAAAAAGGCAATTTACCTATGACAGTCCTTTTGTTTGTTTTCTTGGTAGCATCGTGACTGAAAGCCTTGTGAGAGATTGCACTTTCATTTTCAGCTCAAAAATTCAAGAATTTGCAGAGACTTCTGCAGCATCTTCTGAAGTTTACAAAGTCTGAACAGTTACAGACTGTCTTGTATTGTTACATTGCCTTGGATTTGGTGACATTTTAGCAACATTCCACAGATGCAGAGGCTTCTGCCAGCTAGAATAATTTTCCCAGAAGAATACCTAGTATACATTTCCCTTGGAAGGAGTTATAATAACTAGATGATACTGGACAGTCCCTTTCCTTTTGTACAAAAGAATCTGTTACCAGAGAACATCTCTTCATATTTAATTCCTAATAAAAACCAATCATAAAAATCAGGAATTATTTTTATTCTTAAACAGCAAAGCTAGTTTCAAACAAGCTGTAGTCACTCATTACATATTGCTTAAAAGTTTAAATAGCAGTGATTTAAAAGAACATTTCCAATGTTGTTCTTTGGAAAATGAAAGTCTATTTTCTGATCAGCTGTCATTTAAAATAAGTATCAAAATATATTTCCCTATAAACCTGAACTAATACTAATTTGGAAATTTCAAATCAAAATTACTTTAAAAACACTCTGCTAACAAAGCCAAAAGGCTATTCTGAAGTTTTTTCGTGACATCAGGTTACATCCCAGTGCACTGTAAGCTTTCTTTGTTTTTGACTTCTGAACACCAAGTTCAAAGATGCACAGTTCTGCTGTAAGTGCTTTTTCAAAATGAATGAAGCCAAAAGTAGCCTGGGAAGGAGCCGAGAACTGCTAACAGAGATTACAACTAAGAATGCCATTAATAAATACCTGTGCTAAGGCACAGGTATGAAGAAGTGTTAGCGGAAAAAAAGAAAGTGAGAGGTAATGAAACAACATGGCTAAGGCTTCAACAAATAAAAGGAGCTGGGGGAAATGAATCCTACTGGCAACAGATAAGCAGAAGAAACTATGAAGCAGAAGAAACCCTGCAGTCACTGTAGTAACACCCAATATTATACCGCTATCAGGAAAAACCTTTGAAATCCATTGGGAAAACCCCTCCTGCTTGCAGATACTCACAAGCTACCAGTGCTGTGGTACAGACAGGCCTAATCTGACTGACAACAGCAAGGGAGTTGAGTGAACTCCACAGTGAAAAATCACTTACTAGGATTTTTCTTTAAGTGCCGAAAGTGAAGCACCTATACGCACAGAACTGCTTTGAAAGGAAAATTCATGAACGGCTATTTTGTGCATCTGGTGTCTTGGCTTTAGGTCTCCTCTTGTTCTGGCCTTAGCAGTACAAGACTTATTGCAAAATCTATTGAAATGTTTTAAGGATGGTGTATCGAGAGGAGTCTGCTCATGTCTGATTTATTTTCATTTTAAAAATCAGTTTGGTGATCTAATCTCTCATCACTTACATAGGAATCCCTGAAGATTAGCAGGATGTCACTTTCAGGCTTTTATATCAGCTATTGCACTTCCCTGATTCATAAAGATGTCACTTGCTTTATCTGATAGCATAGATTCAAATGATACCTTGCCCAGAGCATCCCATGATACTTCACATGGTGTGAAAGACCCTGCTTTCATCTCAGACCTTTCCTCTCTTTTAAAGTCCTTTTTTTATGCATTTAAAGATGTCTGTTGTGTGCCCAGCTGCCATGGGCACTTGGAAATGTTTTTTTCCAGAAATCCTTGTGTTTTCCAGAAATCCTCCTGTGCTCATCACTGTATCAGAGCTCTCTTGCACCCTCAAGCTGAGTCTCAGAAGAGGGGGAGAGGCCAGCTCTCGGGCAGGAGAAGCCCCCTTGGAGGCTGGTAATACCCTGCATTGAGGGTGCTTCTGTTCAGATCCTTCCAGCCTCCACTCTGGCTTCTTCCACCGTCTGTCCCAAAGCTCAGGGGAGCAGCATCACATGAAGCAGTCCCGGGGAACCTAATGAGACCTCCCTGCTCAGCCTGTCTCCTTGGTGTTGGCCTGGTTTCGGCTTTAGCACAGACACCTCTCTCCTGGCCCCAGGGATCACACTATCGTCCTTCCTCTCCCAGGAGCAGACCTGCAAACCAGCATCTAATGCCACCCTGAATGGGTGTCAGCAGCAGCCTTACTGTGGTCAGAAGGGCTCTCAGGAGAGGCAAAAGGGAGTAGGGTCTGGGCAGCTGGCTGTGCCCATCTTCATATCCAACTCTGGTTTGTTATCTTCCCTCTCTCTGTACTAACGGTTCTTCCTTGTCAGCACTACCCTATTGCACTTCCACTTGGTTCCTTCAGCTTCTGCTCCTAAACCAGAGGGCTGAAGAAGTGGTAAGGGGAGCTACTGAGCAATCTAGACCGTCCTTTTAATGGTCCTGCAGAAAGCCATCCTTTTTTTAAATTATTAGATTAGACTGAAAGCCACTGCACAGGTCATTCGCAGGGATTCCTCCAAAGTACTTCTGCGGAACTTACAGGGCCATCAAAAATCACCAACCCTTGATGCTACTAGACTCACATTCAAAGTGTGAACTCAATGACCTTCTAAGTCCCAGCCAATATTCCTTCCTCAAACATGATGCCTGCCCTGAAGACTCCAGACACTTCACATGGTGGTAGTTGTTATCTTACTGTTCACTGCTCCCTCCCAGTATTAATCCTCATATAGTAGCAACATGAAGGATAATTTCTCTACATGTTACTTTATCATATAGGTACCTTTTGCTAAAACCACAGCTAAAAACAAGCATATTAAGAAATACAGATTCACACTAAGGTAAAAATGTTGTAGTAATAAACTTTAAGATAACATTAGTGGAAAAATACAGGGATGAGAGTAATGACCTGCCAAATGCTGCCTCGGACTCCATTTCTAAATTCACCTTTTCTTTTCTGAAACAGACACTAAATACAGTTCAGAGTGATAAACTCATTCTGAATTCCCTGATTCTGTATCTCTTGTTTGGAAAAAGTCTTTTGACGTTTAGCTAAACTAGACAGAAACTGTCTACACAGAAAACCCATATAATGTTAAATAGAAAAGCAGTTCAACAAAAAACATCAAAATTTCTCTGCCTGTGACTTTATTATTACATTGCCACCTGGTAAGAACCTCATCTCATCTCCCATCCTATCTAGAAACAGCCTCAGACATGTGAGTTTCAAGGTAACAAAACTTCCTGATGGACCTGTCCTGAATAGGGACTGGTGGTATGACAGGAATGTGAGTGGAAACAGCAGGTGAAGACAGGACACCCAAACTGTCTGATCTGAGAGGAGGTTACCCCAAAACAGGACATGAACAATGGCAATGTTTGCTTACAATAAGGATCTGTTGGATTAAGCAGCCGCTAGGGGATTATTGAGATGATTTTGAGAAAATAGTCAGATTGAGAAGCATAAAAGATGGAAGGAAACCTGTGACTGTGGGGTAAAATGTGGGAGTGGGAAGGCACACAGCGTTCTGACCTCTGCCTCAGATGCTGCCAGGAGTGACCCCACTGCCATTGTGCCCCATCTCCTCTCTGTCCCATGCAGAGAACAGGGCTGACAGGATGGGGTGCAGCAGCAGAAGGACCCACAGCTTGGAGCACATGGAGTGCCTTTTTGCCAGCACATGGACTAGCTGGCAGCAGGGAGCTGCACTGGTACAAATAAAGACAAAGCACCTCTATCTCCAGCGGGAGATCCCCTGTCCTGTGAGATGGGGTGCACACACCTAATAAACTCCTGTGGGATTAGAAATGGTGGAGATTAGGGTGATTAGAAATTTATAGGGGCTCTTTAACATCCTGCAGATGTTTTGTCCTCTGGTTTATCTGTCAGCCTGTTGATATTGATCCAGAAGGTGAAGTTCAGAGTGTCAGCTAATTATGTGTCATTAATAAATCAGTAAACCAATTAGATCCTGATCTGAGTTAAACCACTTCAGTGAATCAAGTCTTCCTGGCCACACTCCCTGGTGTTGAAAAAGTCATATACTACTAAAAACACAATGAGCAATTAGCATTAGTACCCCTGAATTGCACTCAGGTTACAATAGGTCTTTAACTCAGATGATTGACTATTTCATTTCCTAGCATAAATGTAGTTAGAAGATAACATGCTTCTTCTTGATGCTCTGATTATCTCAAGGTTATATCTGGTTGTATTTCTGTGCATTCCTGTGCTACTCCTCTCTATATGTGGTCACCCTGTAATATGAGCCTATACTAGAGAATGGAAATTTATTTTTAAATTAAATTTCAGTAGGACGTCTGAAAAGTGTTATTTGCAGCCCAGCTGTTGAATCTGGGGAAATACATCCCAGATGAACCATATGTCTATAATTTATTACAGTCATAGGCTATAACTAAGGAAATTAAAAATAACTGATTGGCTAAGAGGGTGCAGAAAGAGCAGAATTAAATAAAAGTTTCCCATTCATCAAAAGCATTGAAAAGGAAAAGGTAACTAGAGCTTTTGGATCCTCAAGTATGAACTGAAAGCAAGAGGCTTCAGTGATTAGTTCCAAAGAAAAAATACATCCCCTAGAATTTTATTGAAAATATTAATCATGAAACACAGAAAATAAGTTTAAAACATATAATACAAATCTCTCATGAAAGAAGTACACACATAATTGTTATGAATTTAATAGAAAGAAAATAATAAAGCTACCGGTCACTTTAAGTTTTTTTCCTAAAAAGAAGCTCTAGCAAATGGCCAGCCTATTACTGCTAGAGCTTGCCCTGATTTCAAACATTAAGTCACAACCAAGGACATCCTTGTAGCTGCAGATCAGGACCTCAGCAGGAATAAGTTCAGTTTCAGAGGAAGATCCCTATATGGAAGACCTCCTTTTTTATTATGGAAGGACTAACATTAAACTGCTTTACTGCAGATAGACAAGGGCACATCCCTGATTTGCCACCCTGTTTCTTGGGAGGTTAGATCCATTACATTAGTTTTGTTACCCTGCAGTTACTTAAACCAGTAGGATCTTGTTTTGTGGCTAGTGGTGGCTGTCGAGGTGAAAAGTTAATGGTTTCTCTAAGCTCTTGCCTGTGGCCATGTCCTTTGAATTGTCTTTCTTTGACATCACTTTTTTGGCCTGAAAGCATAAAAAGTCTTGCATTATTCACGCAAAGTTACTTCTCACTCTTTAGATAAGAAACAATCTTTTCACTCAGTATGTATATGTTATTTAATATAATGTGTTTATGATTAGGGCTCTTATACAAGGCCAAAAAGTCCACAAATCCACAAGTAAAAATTAATAAGCAACAGAGAAACATAAAGTTATTATTTTCATAGCTATATTGGAAAACAAACCTGTAATATAGCACTATAAAACTTACTTATAGGAATATAAACAAAAACTAACACAATTACAAGATTAATATGCTTTACAATAGAGAAGATTTAAAGTTACACCCCTTCAAACTAGTTTTTAAGATGTCCCCAAAGCATTCACAGTTTTATTATGTGGCCTCCTCTGGCTTAAACTACATCAGCAGCACTTCCAAAGGTGCAAATGAACAGTGGCTGCTAGCAAAATAAAATATCTGGCCCATCATCTAGGGATATGCAACTGGATATGATTTAACTGCATTTACTACGGTACAATACAAAAAGTTAAACCCAAGACTACAATGGGCAGAAACAGAAGTACTGGGTTAACAGTGTCTGATAAATGGCTAGACCAAACAGGTACTGTTCCAATTAATTATAGTTCCCACATGATTCAAAGGCACTTTGAAGGCAGCAGGCACTGAGATTATTCATCTGGGCTGTGAAAACATATGGAACCAGGGACAATCAAACTCACAGCAGAAGCATTATAAAAGTTATCAGTTATCTTTGTAGTCCTTCCAGCTTTTGCCTCCAAGTGAGAGCTAGAAGATTCTTTATGTAGGAATTAAAGATGCTAGCAACAACCAGTGGGACTCCCCAGTGCTGCATCAAACCAGTTATCTATTCTGTGGCAATTTCTCCAGTCTGGTAAAATGTCACATATGCTTATTTGGCCTGGTTTATACAGAGAGAGAAACAGAAAAGATGTCACTACTGCAAAAAAAAAAAAATCAAAACCAAACCACAAAAAATGCACACACACACAGACAAAACCCAAAACAAAAGTAAACAAAACAACAACAAAGAAACCCAGAGCCCTTCACTGTATAAAAATAAGAGCAAGTAAAAATCATATTCTGTCCTAGAATCACAGAATGTGGAGCTGGGGCTGAAGCACCCCTTTATTCCATGTTTTTCAATAGGTTTTCTCTTAAACACTTTTGCTTTGTTTCCGTGAAAAAGAAGTAATTACTATTTAACAGTGTTATTGTTTCATTGCAATTGCAAATACCAAACAACCATAACAGCTAAGGCAACTACAATGATTACAAGAACCTGCATCTCCCACAAATTTGTCTAATGACACAATCTGAGTACAATTACAATGTAATTAGAAGGCTGAGACTTAAGGTGTCTTTAAGAAGGCAATTAGGGGTTCAAAAATCCATGATATAGTAAGTAACACACTTAAATAACATGTCTGGATACCATGTTTGCTCTGTGTCTTTTTAAACATTTGTCTGGCTCATCAACCATTTTTTAAAAAATACTGAATCTGTCTGAGATGGCTAAATGTTCAAACTGGCATTTCTTTCATGAGGAAATGTCCTCCACGTGCACCAGGGGAGGTCTAGGTTGGATATTAGGAAAAATTTCTTCATGAAAACGGTTGCCAAGCATTGGAACAGGCTTTCCAGGGAAATGGTTGAGCCACCATCCCTGGAGGTATTTCAAAGACTTGTAGATGTGGCACATGGGACATGATTTAGTGGTGGTCTTGGCAGTGTTAAGTTAATAGTTGGGCTTGATGATCTTAGAGGTCTTTCTCAACCTAAATGATCCTCTGTATTTCAAAATAAAAGTAAAAATTGTTAAATGCTGAACAAGAATTAGAAGTGCAAGGTTTTCGTGACTATCAGAGTTTAATTCCCACTGAGATAATGTTGCCACGTAGAATTACTTTCTCATGTGCCAGATCAATCATATCTAAGTGTCAAAGGGGACTTTGACACAGAAAAAACACCTTCTCTCAGAGATGGCCACAAGACCATATGTCAAACTATCCTGGCCTTCTGATTTGTATTTGCTCAGTGGACTCTCAATTCACCAAAAAAGTGAAAAGGAGACATTACTGCGAGACTACTAATTCTGCAAGTCATGAATAGTATGTGAGTATTTGGTCATTTGTACATTGGCTAATCCCTTTTTAGAGGACTGGAGGGTGTCTGAAGCTTAATCCAATTGTTCCATGTACATCTGCAACTGGTGAAGTGACATTTCCTCCATCTCCTCCTCTTTATTAGAGACTATTTTCAAGCTAAAAGAAAAAAAACGTACTTAGCATGCCATAATTTTCCATACAAATTCCACAGATATGTTACCATTTGCCACCTTCTGTCCCACAGTTCATCGGAATAATGTCTCTTTAAGCCATCCTTTCTATTGTGAATGGGAAGCTAAAGATGGAAAGGGTACGGAACACCAGACAGAAAAAACTCAGGTACAAAGACCATTATGGCTGGCATTTGGATCAACCAGAAGCAGGGCACATATTGTAGAAAGTCATACAGATACTTCAGCTGAATCAATTCTTCCTATATATGAATTACAGAGATTAGAGATTCTTATGTAGAGCATTCAGGTCTACATATCCCTTCCTGTTAAATGAGAATACAATGCATTGAGTTAAACACTCTCAAATATTTCTCTCAGCTTATCCACTACAGAGAGATGGTAAAATTACTTGTCTTTGGTAACATGTAACTTAGAACATTTTACTTTGTTTAAATACTTTTCTTAATCCTATAATCTGTTTGTAAACTGAGATATTGATAAACTAATCATTTTTATTCTATTCAGACACATATCTAATCCAAAAATTTCCTCCAAGAAAACAGTGAAGGTTCTTTTCTATGGGCTTTACATAAACGTATAATAAACCTCAGCTCGACTTATTGCTCCAGCACTCTTCATATATGGTAAGGGAGATGTGCATCTAAGGGTAGAACTCAGTATTACATGAACAGGTAAGAGCTACTGTGAGAATATGTTCTATTTTATAAACATTGCATATATTTGCTTTTGTTTCATTTTTAACAGCTAAAGATGCTATTCTCAGCATCCCTCATCTTATCTTTATTTGATCAGTATCTGTCTTGGAATTTAGCCTTGAAAATGGATTTAAAAGGAAAGAAATAATGAAAAGCTTTAAAGCCAGCTGAGAGGCAAGGTCACATTCTGAGAAGCACAGTTAAAAGCAGCAAAGCCAGGATCACTGGGACGTGGAGATTTTCACTAAGATACATTAAAAAAATAACAACAGGTAGGTCCAAGAAGGGCTTTGAAGCTGAGGCCCAAGACTCTGTATGAGAGCAAAGAGCAGAAAAGAGGTAAGGGAAGTGAAGAAGTATTTCAGAACAGGATGTGCCAGAGGAAAGCAAGGCTAGGCAGCGAAGGGCAGGTAGGCTGGGGAGCAGGGCTACAGAGACACAGGTTGCTTTGGTGTCATTCATGTGGATCAAGTAAATCATTTCATGTTCTAGTAGAAAGACATGCCATCCCCATACCAACTCAGTGTGAAACAGACCATTCTTTTCCTACAAGACAGGCTTATTTTATTTTAATATTTTATTTTAAATTAAACATGTTATTTGCCAGTGCAACCTAAATTGAAACAAGTGTTGTTACAGGCATATTTTTGCTAGTTTAAGTGGAACATTTTAAAATCATGTCTGCAAGAAATCACACTCCAAGTTTATTGCCCTGCCTAGGTCAGACATATCCATGCAGTTGTGGTCCAAAGAGGATATCTCTAGTATGATATAGTACAACTAGAAAAATGTCAGAAGAGAGTAATGAGGAAAGCCAGAGGTATAGACTGGCTCCCAGAGAAGGAACAATGAATATGTCAGGGCTTGGCATCTTAGAAAAGAGATTAAAAGGAATATGACTGATATCTATAAAATCCATCAGCACAGTAGCAGAGTATGGATCAATTGCTCACTTACTCTTTCAGGAAGGGAAGCAGCAATTGAAGCTGAGAGAAACCATGTTCAAAATGAAAAAGGTTACTTCTTATGCAAGAGCTGTGGGGTAAACTGGAAAGTATCATGAGAAGAAATCCACTGTCTTACTAAACAGGCAGAAAACATAGGCCATCAGCTGCAGATGGCTGGGGAATGGGAGAGTATTAGGAGGCATTCCCATGTATGTCTAGCCTTACCTGCTGGTGGCTGCTCCTCGGGACTGAAGGATATTGGGCTGTAATATTATAAAAGAATAGCCAGCTTGTTCTTATATAATAGTATTCTCTGCATTTTACTAGAAATATAACACTGTTTCCTTAAGAAGGGGAGTATAATAATTCTCAAAATATTTTGCAATTTGCAATTCAACTTTTACACACAGCATTTGGCTGTTGCTAAACAATTTGCATTGAAAGATTTTCATTTTACTGGATTTTCAGTTTTGAAATATCATCCTAATTGCAGACACAGTTATACCCATACAAATGTAGAACTGCTGCAATCTTTCCCCGTATTTCTAAAGCATTTAATTACTGTAGAGATAGACATACCCAAGTCCTGACTAATGCTGGCATTTAATATTTTTGTTTACATCAGATGTAAGATGGTGTGTGAGTCACGATACAATTAAGATTTTATTTGTAAGTTGATGAAATTTGCTTTTGGATGGTTGTTGTGCTACTGTAACCTGAATAGTCAATCCTTCTGCCTCCAAACTCCTCTTTGCATATTTCCTACATGAAATGTCTTAAAAATCCTGAGGACATCCTGCACCCTCATGAGGCTATATAGCCTTATTACCTAAAATGCACTGATGCAAATGGAATGAGACAGCATAGCAGACAAACTGCACAGCTCATCACACACTGAATGTAAGTAGTGTAAAGCCCAGTTCCCAGCTTGTCAAAAGCAAACACCTTGTAGAAGGCCTAAAAGTGTGGATGATGCATTTCTTTCTCATACTCTCCCAGTGTCCAGTAGGCAGGCTAACAGATAAGAAGAGATCACAAAGTCCACAATTATTATCTGAGAAACCCTGTCCCAGTGATTGCAGGCTTTGCAATGGTCTTTAGAGAAAGGGATTTTGTGCATTTTACAGATAAGCTCTGAGTAAGTAGAGCTGTATAGTCCATTGCTCAGTGTTTTATGTAGGAAATCTCTCAAACCTTGTGCATCATTATATAAAGTCTCTGCAGTAGAGGCAAGGATAAAATATGGTTCTACAGGGCAGTATCCTGTGGTCTGCTCAACAGTGCACCTTCCCTTGTCTTCTACCAACCTCCTAAACACCCTCTAACTCTCTCAACAAGTCAGCAGGTATCAGATACAGTCTGCCTAACTCCACAATGATGTTTTCCCAGCTTATATCTTGATCTGATGTCTGAAGCAGGTCTTCACAGGAAAGAAATCTGTGAATAAAGCCCAGTTATCTCTATCACTGTACCCTATCACACCTGGCTGCTTCCCAATGCTTTCCTCCCTCCCCATCCAAACCCTGCCTCCAGACCCTCACTCCGACCTTCCCACCTCACCCTGCCTCCTCCCAGGTTCCTTTGTTCACCTAGTTCATTTTGACTACGTCTGTCTGCCCTGTCCCCATTCTCTCATCATTTTAAGCCCTCCTGTTACTTCTTCACTAAGCGGGTGGTGAGGCACTAGAACAAGTTGCCCAGAGAAGTTATGGATGCCCCATCCCTGCAAGTGTTGAAGACCAGGCCAGATGGGGCTTTGAGCAACCTGGTCTAGTGGAAAGTGTCCCTGCCCACGGCAGGAGGATTGGAACCAAGTGATTTTAAGCTCCCTTGCAAACGTTCTGTGATTCTATGATTCTGCTCTGGCCACTACTCCAATAAGCCTTGTTCAGGCTTTCCACTTCTGACTCCCACTCCCGGTTTTACCAGACTTTGGCTGCAGCATCCTTTGTTGCAGGTTTTTGTGGCGATGCCCTTTCCTCCCCTCCTTTCACTCTGAACCCCAACAACACGCAAATACTCCTCGCGGGGCGTCACTGAGAGCACAAGAAGCCGCACAACCGCGGCTGCCCTCCACCCACCCCCACCTACAGCTCTCGAAAGCCCAGCCACCCAGCAGCGGAGCAGCCTGGGGCGCCGACAGGCGGAGCGGGACACCCAGTTCGGGTTGAAGCAGCTGCTCCTGGAGCGGAGACCCTCCCCACGGCCACAGCGACCGCTCCCCGCTCAGCCGGCGGGGCTCGGGCCGCCCTCCGGCCGCGGCGGGGCGGGCTCGGGCGGGCTCGGCCCCGCCGCTGCCTTCCGCCGGAACTGCCGGCAGGGCTGTGCGCGGCCCATGTGGGTCTGCCCGCGGGGATGGTGCAGGACCCGGGCGGGATGCTGGTGGCGGAGCTGCTGCTGCGGGCGGGGGCGGCTCGCAGCATCCTCTGCCTCTGCTCCCGCGCCTTCGTCGAGTGAGTAGCGCCGGGCGGGGGGAGGTTCCCGCCGGGGAGGCGCGGGAAGGGCCGCGCTGCTGCGGCCGTGGGGAGGGGGGTGCGCACAAAAGGACCCTGATAGGTGATGTTTACCGCAGGGTACCAGCTGGGGGTGAGCAGAAAAGGGCGAGGGGAGCCCCCCAGACGCCGGCTCCCGTGGGGGCCCTTGCCGGAGCGGCCCCGCCGGCCGCATCCCGCTCCCCCCTGGAGCCGGGGCTGGGCGTCCCCTTCTCCCCTTCCCAAACGGGCGCAGGGGTAACATCATCCTGATGTCATCCTGAAAGGATCCCGAGCTGATCCTCCTCATCCTGAAAGGTGGAGCCGGTTTCTCAACGAGGGAAGGAGACCCTAAAGTTTAATTCCGCGGTGTTCTGCGTAGCTGCGACGTTTTCTGGGCGTCTCTCTTATGGGCTTTCCCGTCAGGCTTTAATTAAAGTGTTGCTTTTTCCGGATTGTTCTTTTTATTTGATTTGCGTGTTTAGAGTCACAGGGCAGCCCGTGTGGGAAGGGACCTGGAAAGGTCTCCTGGTGCAGCCTTTCATGGGAATGCAAGCCTAGATGAGTTTATTAAGTACCCCGTCCAGTCACATTTTGAAACCTCCGGTGATGGGGACTTTACCGGACCCCTGGGGACGTTTTTTCCATTGCGTGATTGTTTTTACTGTAAAAAACCCGTTGTTTCAGTGATGACTTCCTGCATCAATGTCTGTCTTCATTTTTACAGGGATCGAAAATTATATAAACTGGGATTAAAAGGATTTTATGTCAAAGATGACAATGACAGTACAGGTAACATAATGAAATGTACTATGCAATGTGATGTGCAGTCATACTTAAAGTGAGTTATGTGTGGTTATTTAAGTTCTGAATAATAGCTTAGCACTTGCATGGCTTTCAGGTTACCATAACTTGATGTGGAAGTTTGTGTCAAACAGGTGTGATATTTATTCCTGTCCAGATAGACTTTACCACCTCACATAATTTTCCCCTGGTGCATGGAACAGATTACCTCACAGGTCTCTGACCTGTTCTCAGATCATAATTTCAGCTAACTCAAAAATAATCACATAATGGAGAGTCTGTAGATCCTAGATGTTTGCCTGGGAGCAGTTTTGTCCTGCTGCCTCTGTGCCAGCCTAGGACATTAGCTGTTGCTGATTAGTCTGCTGGGCCAGAAGTAGAGAAAAAACAGTAGCAATGATGGGGGAAATTATGATTTGCATATATACAAAGGATCGTATGAGGAGGACCAGAAGTGTAAGTCTCTCCCTTGGCATGCTTATTTTGAGGAATTCTCATGGTGTATACTCTGACAAATTCAACACCACTCCCTCATTCCATCCTCCTGAATTCCTCATGTATGCCTATATGAACCATAATTCTTTTGGTATCTCTTTTTTATATTGGTAGATCCAGCAGCATATTAGCTTGATTTGAAAGGAAGTCTGAACAGAAATAAAAGCTGATAGTTAATAACACAGATTAGATTGAGGCAGTATGAGAGGAGTGAAGAAGGAGAATGTAAACCATGTTTTTGTGCATATATATGAGTGAATTATGGTGAGAGTAATCAGCTAAAAACAGAAAGGTCTTGTGTTATATGATAATTCAGCAGTAAATATATCCTGAACAATAAAACCAAAAATGTTTCAGTATTATCAACTGTGTCAAGAGCTTTTGATTTCATAATTTCCATCAATATGCAGTTCCTGCTTCCTCAATAATATTTATGACTTTGTATACATATGATATTGCTTAACAATTTGATAATGTGCAAGCAGTTGATCAGGTACATCTAAGATAATTTGGTTCTGTAGTTCACACATTACATTTTTGTAAAATCATGTTATCTCTGTCAGTGTGGTTTTGAAAGGTTTGTAACAAAACCAAAAATTTCTTGTATTTTAAGTTTGCTGTGACATATACCACAAGAACTCCAGTAAAGAATTTTTGTTTCATAATCCTAGTTTTTCTATTGTTTTCAGGGCATTATTGCATTTCACTTTGCAAGTTATTGAGGTGAATGTTCGTGGGGGGTTGACCCCAAGCACCTTCACCCTCTACCCCAGTTCTTACTGCTGCACATCACATTATGTGATGTGGACCATCCCTTCATACAGTTTCCATCTGCAGTCCCAGCTGTGTTCCCTCCCAGTCTCTTGCCCATCCTAGCCTACTCCCTAGAGAGGGCAGAGTGGGGAAAAGAGAAAGCTATGAGACTGTGCAAGCACTGCTCAGCAATAGCCAAAACATCAGTGTGCTATCCACACTGTTTTACCCACAAATTCCAAACACAGCACTAGAGGCTTCTATGAAGAAAGTTAACTCCATTCCAGACAGACCCAGAGCAATGTTTTTGTTATCAAAGTTACATTTTGGTTCCTACTGATAGTTATGCAGAAATTGAGGTATTTATGAGGAAGATTTTAAATGGGAAAGGAAGCATAAGAGGCAGTTTTGCTGGTTTTTGTGTGCCACAGTGTGGCACTGAGGTATCAGTACCAGATTATAGTCACAGGTAATATAACTGTTAACAGGGGAAGAAGAAGCGTCTGAGGAGGAGAACCATTGTCCCAATGTGAGATTTAAGGTGGATACTAATCATGCACTGGACCCGGAAGAAGTTGAACTAGACTCAGAAGCTGAGCTTATGAAGAGCATGGGGTTGCCTCTTCAGTTTGGTGGGCAGTCAGCCCAGAGAGACTTTGTGGTAAATCTTTGCTTTCTTTATTTGTTCTGTTTGTGTTGTGTTTCCAGATGTAAGGCTGTGCCTCCTCACTTATTTTTGGGATGGCAGTTAATGGAAATGTATTCGAGTTGCCTTTAAGCTGCCTGCCTCGCCTCCTTGTAACAGCACACAGCACCTTGGTCTGTCCAGTTTGCAAAATCCGCCTGCCAGTTTGACTAAGCAGGGTTAAGGCTGTGCTTTATGCTTCCATATCTGTATTGCTCGAGTGACTAGAGAGACCTGATTTAAAACAGCGGTGGTAATGCTGGTGCTGATGTATCAGGAAACTAGAACACTCCAGTCTGAGCATGCATTTCACACTGTCTGCTTTAACTGTTAGCTTTTGATAGTAACATAAAAAACTAATTTTCAAATTCCCCTTGCAGCTGACAAAGCCAAGCTGTTCCAAAGGACGGGACTGAGGCTTTGGTGCTCTGCTTCTCAGAGAGAACATTTAAGCTTTAGAAGGGGGCTAAAGTTTTCACAGATGAGAAAAAGACTGAGGGACATTCAGTGTCCATTTTATGGAGTACAGACCTCCCTGGCAGAGCACTTTTGTGCAGAGCACTGCATGGTTCTGACCTGATTAATTAGTAAATAAATAGGAGAAACTTGTATGTGATTTAAATTGATGGCATGTAAATAGACAATACAGGCATCCAACTTTGAGCCCAAGGTATATGTGCAATTTTTGTTACTATGTAGTAATACTGCAAATAAGTTGAATGGGAAAATAATATTTTTTTTACTAGATTACTGCTAAGCATTGTGCTTTGGACTGGATGTTTTAACATGACTTTATAAGGGATGCAGATGAGAGATTAGTGGCAGTTGTCTGATTCTAATGTCCTTATATAACGTCCTTATGCTTTTGTGAATGCAACAAAACTAGGGATTGCAGCTGATGGGACGTTTGGAGTAATATCTGTACATTTTCAATCTTTTACCTGTGTGAATTCTTTAATCACAGGAAGCATCTGCGAAACAAGTGGAGTTGTATTTGATGAAACCACCAAGTTACCTTAGTGTTCCTTTCTGTAACAGGTTTCTGTTCCACTTAACAAGTGTGTAGCCGAGTTTGTTGTAATAAGTGAAATGGTTGTGTTGGACAAATGAAAGGCCACCTGTTAAGAGAGGAGGCTGTTTTTCCCTTGTATTTCTGTTTGGATCAGTGTCTTCAAACATATCAGAGATTCAACTGTGGGCTTTACAGAGCTTATGAGTATAAAGTGATGCTTTTTTTGTGTACAGCACCCAAAGACAGCAAGGATTTAACATTCTGTGAGGCTGAGCATTATATGTTTGCTATCCTAATAAGACACTGAACAGTGTTTGTGGGTCAGGCATCTACGGGGTGAAAGTAAGGGTCAGCCTCCACAGCCCCCTAAAACAGGTCCTTGATGTTACTGAGATGCTGTTGAGCTCAAACTTGTGACCCCTCAATTCTTGACCAATTTCCCTTTAGGATTTTGTAGTGTTTCATGTTGATGTCTTTCCTTCTGAATCCTTGAGCTACTAATGACTTCCCTCTCAGCAACCCTGCTTCTGTCTGTAATTCTTGCCCTTTTTTTGTACGTGTCTTTCTACAGACTTTCTTACAGCTCTTTCTCACAACTTCCTCAGAAGTGTCAGACAAGGTTATGCAGCGGGGCCATTTCAGACCCAAAAACTCTACTGCCTTTTTGGGGAGATATCTAATAACAGTAGGGTTGCACTGAGAGGGATGGTTACAATCGAAGGCGAAATGTGCTCAGAGAGAGGATGAGGCTGTATATACATTGTGGACTTCTAAGAGTGTTTTTCCATTTTATTTTAGGCAACAGAAAATTATAAAAAGAGAAATAATATGAAATTTATGAAAAAGAAAAAGAAGAAGAAAAAAGAGTTACAGCAAAAACATGAGGATAAAAGGGGACAGGAATGCCAGGATGAAGGTTGTGGTGGTAGTGTCCAGGCCATTTCTGGTGAGCTGGCCCTAGCTACAGAGCAATGTGAGGTGAGCAGTAAACCTCAGATTGTAGTTGAAGAGAACTGCAAAAGTTCAGAAAGCCTTGCAAATGAGGCTTTATCCAGTGAACTTCAGGAAAAATGGGAGAAGTACTGGAGCGAGTATGGAGAGGGCCTTCTTTGGCAAAGTTGGTTGCAGAAGCATCAAGAGGTCTCATCATCTGAAGCCATCACAGCCTCTGAGCCTTGGAATAGTCTGGACACCAAGGGAGAATGGGAGCAGCATTATAATGAACTGTACTGGTATTATTGGGAACAGTTTCAGTACTGGACAAGCCAAGGATGGACTATTGAGAGCTCACATGGGGACAAGGTGGAAGTTAATGGGGTTACGCAGGAGACTGGTCCTTCAGGAGAAATGAACTTGGTTAGCCAAGGGCCTGAATGCAGAGAAATGCTGAGCTTGGAGCTGTCTCCCTCTAACACCAGAAGTGATGAAACACTCCCTTCAAGTGCTGAGCTCCACAGTGAAATCATCTCTGGAATTTGTAATTTAAATCTGAATTTAAACGAAGTGGAGCAGAGCAGTGCAGCTCTAACAGTAGCCCACCAAGGTCATCAAGAGCACAGTTTGTCTGATGTTGGAAGTCAGAAGGAGCCCTGTGATGGAGGAACTAGGAAAAGGAGCGCATCTTGTGAAAATAAAAGTGTTAACCAGTCAGGTAATACAAAATCAGCTAAAATTGATTCTATCAGAATTTTTCTCTAGGTGGTTATATATCAGAAACAAGGGCACATCTGTATTATGCCATTTTAAAAAAGTCGATCAAGCATGCTGTGGAATGATTGTATACTTGATTCCTTTTTCTTCCTCTGCTTTTCTGGATGATTTCTCTCATCTCTAACTTGTATGTTGAATGTGTTCTTCAACCAGAAGTGATTTTAACAGAACACGTACTTCATAAATCTTCAAATGTACTACAGAAAGTGGTGAGAGAGCACTGTTAGTGCACATTTATTTATCTTGGTATTGCAGCTGTGTCATGCAGCTGATATGTCTCTTACTGATAGTCTAAAACGACTGAAAACTCAGGCTGATGTTCTTATGAATCTGACACATTTTAAGACCAACTTGCTGAGAAAAAAAAATAGTTCTGCAGTTCCAGGGTTGGTGTTTGTTTTGGTTTTTTGCCTTCTATCTAAAAATGCCATACTTGAAAATAGACTTTTCTTTTCTTGTTCTTTGTTACTGTGGACAGATGTCTTCCAGAGATCCTTTCCAGAATGGAGTTATCAATTAAGCAATGAGCTGCAGTCATCTTTAAACCCTAAATTCATATATTCATAACTAGTGCTAACATGTTATGTGCTAATATGTGCCAGGTAGTAGTGTAGTACTGTGGTGAAAGCCAGCGGCTGTTCCTTACATTACTTCTATGAGGGATGTAAAAGATGGGGCTCCACATCTTTTTTGCCAGTCAGTTAGTTCAGCATGCAGAGAGAGAACCGTCTCGTTTGCTTGCCAGTTCTTGCCAGCGTTCATTGTAAACAGCAGTGTCACATCTTTCCTGACTATTAGATGTTTTCTTCTGTGAAGAGGGGGGATAAAACACGAATTGTCAGCAGCTCGGGACTTCAGTTTGGTGGGAAACCTCTGAGTCTGCTGCTAGTGACTTTCTAAGGGAATAAGAAGCAGGTGTGGTCCCACCTTAATCCTACAGTAGAGTTGGAATGGGAAAGATGAAATGAAAATCTCCTTTCCAACAAAAAATGAGAGGACTGTTTAAATCTTTTGCTATTAAATGTATATGAGTACCTTTGCCTAGCTAATGGGATGGAAACCAAATTTTACATAAAGGAAGAAACTGTTTCAAATTTTTTACCTTGTAGGCGTTATATTTTTCTTGCAGAGCTGACATAATTTCAAGTTGGTCCTATGCAAGATTTTTAACTCTACAGTGTAACTAATACCAGAAGCTTTTTTGGTATGTTGTCCCTCAGACAAAGACAGGTAAAGATATGTGTGTTTTGCAGTTGTGCCTTATTTGTCAGATTCAGGTATGTATGACAGCCTAACTGTAGCTGCGGACGTACTATGGGGACAGGAAGATAAGGAATTGATTTGTGCAGAAGGAAATATGATATATCTTTTTTTAGGTTCACAGGAGTCATGTAACCTGAATTCAAATGAAAAAGAGCAGTTGCTGCTTCATGACCAAGATGAAGATGAGGACGAAGAGCCTCCTGAATACAGACATGTCAAAGTCAAGAGAAGGCAAGTCATGAAATTTAGATGAGCTTTTTTTTCTCCAGAAGCCCAGGTCCAGAAGCCTCCTGAATTTATAGTAACTATATCTTTGATTGAGGATGTGAGTTAAAACGTCAGTACAAAATGGCATAGTCTTCCATCACTCCTTTATCACTTTGCCTCGCAACAAGCAGTGGATGTTTCTTCTGTTGCTTTATGAAAACAGTGTATCGCCTCAATGACTGTGCAAGGTGACAGTACTATTCTTGTGTCACTGAAGGATACAAGATTGTTAAAATACACAGGAGAACTTGCTAGGTCTAATTAGTGTAGACAATACAAGAACAATAGTAAATAATTTGTATTTTTTAACTGAATTTTATGCTGCCTGTTAAATGTTCAGAGCTATAGCAGTCATAAAATAGCTAATCTCTGTCTTGTCACTGTCTTTTTCTTTCTTCTCTAAAAATGTATAGCCTGAAAAATGAGGAGATGGCTCTTCCTCTCTAATAAATTTGCAAACTCAAAGGTGGAGGAATGGATGGAATTGTTAGCTGCTAATCATGTAGCTTTGGTTTTGTTCTAGTATTTTCCAGTTGCCATGGCACTAATAATAGTTAATAATATAGTTAACGTAATAAATAATGAAGGCACTTTGGAAATAGAGCGAACAAATGCTATCTTCATCAGTTCCATGTAGGTCTTAATATTAAATATTTTAAGAGGTCATTCAGAATAGTTGGGATATTATAATCCCAATAAAAGGACATATGAGCCTAGAATTGGGTAAAAAAACCCAAAAACTCATGCACATAAATATACTAGTGTTGTCTGCTTTGTTTGGTTTCAGCAGTGTGTGGAGGAGCTTAGTGAAGCCCACATTTAAATGTTTTCAATACATGAGACTTTTAGTGTTATATCTGCAAAGTAAAAGTGTTTTTTTTACAGTAAGTAACTTTGTCATCCGTGTTTTCTTCCTAGTCATGAACTGGATGTGGATGAGAACCCAGTGGAAGATCCTGAAGAAACCTGCTCTGTGTTGGGTTTCAAGTGTGGAACAGGACAAAAGTAATTACTTATGAGGAACTCAAGGTTTCTTCATATCAAGTCAGCTCTCTTGTTATTATTGAAATAGACCATCCATTTCCATTCCCCTTTTGTTAAACTTTTGAAGATAATTCCTAAAGTTTATCTCTGGTCTAAATAAAACTGTCATCCTTTGGCTAGAGAGAGAGAGATGCAAAGTTACAGAGACTAGTTAAAGTGCTTTGAAGCAGAAGTGTAACTCGTACTTTCAGTCATGTAAATGTTAAATGGCTGGTCAACTACTTAAATTAGAACTTAAAAGCTCTGACAATGAATGGTCCTCTCAATTTGGAGTCCTGTGAGCTTAGATAATAATTAATATCTGTTTTATATTAGAATAAGGTTGCTTTATACTAGTAAAATGTTGCTGTATTAATAAAGTGTTGCCAGGGTGTTGACCAGAGAAATTTCATTTTTGGTGGTATGACCTAAAATTACACTGGTCAGTGCTGTAGGAGGAACATCATAGGGCACAGGTCTTAGCAATTCTGCAAAATGCAGTTGTTTATTACATACCTGTTTCAAAGAGAAGCATGTTTTGCAGTTGACAACTTCTGTTCTACTTTATAGAAATTATTTAAGTCAACAGTCCATATTTCCTTTTTGGGGGGAAGTTGGGTTTTTTTGGTAGATTATTTTCTTAGCATTTGCCAGAAGACAAAAGTAGCTGTTTTGGAAGTTCTCTACAGCCACCAAAAAGATCTTTTATTCTGCTAATCAAGATCTTTTTTCATTTCCCATTCTTCAGACTGGTCTGGGAAATTGCTTCTATCTGGAGTTATAAACATATTAAAAAAAATTAAAAATCTAAACTCAATTTCATTAAAAGTTTTTCAAATAAAAATATTTTAAAGTTTTCTTGAAGGTACATTGTTTTGCAGCTGCATCCATGACATATATTTTAAGTGGAGCAAATGTCGTATAAAGAAACAATTTAGTCTAAATTGTCTTTTTGTAGACATCAACATTCATGTTAAAGCTTCCAGACTGGAAATTACCCAACTAAATACTTGTCTATCTGTCTATTTATTTACTTTCAGGTATGGTGGAATTCCAGATTTCACCCACAGAAGTGTGCAGTACTTGGAGAAAAAAGCAAAACTCAAGTCCAAATACTTGGACATGCGTAAACCAAGGAAGAGCAAAAACACACATATCTTCTTTACAGAGGAATCTGAAATGACATGCAAAAAAAGCAAAACTTTGAAGAAGGTAGTTTTAATTGTCAGCACTGTTGTAGTTCATATACTTATCTGCTCCTTAGCTCTTGTTGAATTATGAAAATGAAAAACAAATTAATTGCCCACAGTAGATGGCATTTTTAAGTGTTAGTCCACTGCTCTTCTTTTTTTTTTTTTTCTCCTCCTCCTCCCTGCTCATCACCTATATGAAGAGTATTTAGATCAGGGTGGTTATAGAAAGGCTTTGGTGGACCCTGGGGGCAATCTGTCAAGAGGAACATGAGCTTAAATGGCCAAGTTATGTGAAAGTAATTCCTAACATATGGGTGCATCATACCTTTAGAGGTGTGTGGGTTTCTGTAGTTACTAAAAGTATCTCTGGTTTTAAATTACATGTGAGGCCAGTTGTTAATGCTGGCGTTTCAGCAGTGACAGAAAATGTTTATGTAGATTAGTGTATTTCATGTTCTTAGTAATTTGTATCAACAGTTTTGCTTATACCTCTACCTGCATTTCTTTTCATCTCTAACTTTATGCTTTTTTTAAAAAAAACTCAGAAATTAATAACAAGTAGAAACACTTGTTCACTGTACATTTTACTTAACTGAATTTCTTTGAAAATCTGAGGGAACAGATTTTAATGTTACTTTGCCTTCTGGGATGCTTGGTATTCCCTGACACCCAAGTGTAAAACACTGTTACCCGGTGGTGGCAATGCATGTTGTACTGAACTCCAGTCCCATTGCTATAATTTTTGATTAATTTTTGGTCTTGTACCTGGGGCCAGTACAGTTCAAGGGCAGCTTTAATTATGTGAAGAGAAAAAAAGTTAAAAATTCCTCAGACTTTCAGGTAAGGAACTGCTCCGGGTTGAGAGCCACTCAGAGCAACTGTAATGTAAAAGGGAGCATCTGCGTGTGCCTTTGAATTTGGAGTAGCATTTGCACATTGGTTAGGAGGTAAAGTTGAGCTCTCTGCTGTGCAGCAGAACCCTTTACCACATGCACCATTCGTTACGTCTTGGAAATGAGGCAACTAATGTATGAAGATAATTTTACCTCTTTATGCTAAAAAACTCTTCCCTGAGAGGCAGAGTACATCTCTGAATGCAGATTGGAGAAAGATAGTCAATTAAAAAGTAGTAGATTTGGTCACCTGTGCTGCAGCAAGTCTAACTATTTATGTTTCAGAAAAAAAAAGGGGGCATGTTTAAGGACTTCTTGAATGTTTTGACTCTGGATGTTTTACTGTTTCCACAATACACATGGTAGAGAGTGCCTGCAATGGCAGGTGCTTTTGAACTGTGAGACTTTTAAACTGTGCTCTAGGTAACTGGTAAGCAGTACCATCTGATTATCTGTGATATTTGACAATTGCAGGTGGAAATGTTCCTGAAGCGGGTTAGTAAACCCGAGGAGGAAGCTACATCCCAGACAGCCGTCCCTCAGAGTAAATCGGAGGCATTGTCTGAGAGCAGCAGCGACTCAGAGGGTCAGGAAGGCCTTACTGCCACACAGACTGTGATGCTGAATGCTGAAAACCAAAAGCCACCATCTTCCAGTGCAGCCTGCACAGAACCTGTAGGGAGTAACCTTGAGGAGGAGGCACAGGAAGCTGCAGAGAGTGGCTCCAATGAGCAGGGTGCAGCGGGGCCAGAGTGTGGTGGTGGGCGGCAACTTGTCCCTCTGGATATTCCCGATTACCTCCAGGCAAACACAGAGGACGTCAGCCAAGGTACATCAGTTTCCTACAAACTGGTGAAATGAATTGGCAGTGGACTTAACGCTGCCTTCCCAAGTTAGTGTTGTGCACCACTTATTTATTTTGTTTATTTAAAGAGACTCATTAGGTCCAAGGGGCAATGAGCATGATTGAGAGCCGTGCTAGTCAAAGTAGCTTATTCCTGGAGTGCCAGAATCCCAGGTCTTGTCTTTAATGTTGACATTAAAACAGTAATTTTTGGTGTTCAACATGGTCTAGCAGGTTTCTAATTCATGTCTTGTTCCCCTCTGCAAGGATGAGGGTGATTGACTTCAGGTCAATCACAGACCATCAAGTTTTGGGTTCTCAAATGCACAATGCTGAGCTTCGTGGAGCATGTGTTGTTAAAATTATTTTCTAGAGGGAAAAAATCAATATTATGAACTTTTCTATTTAACACTAAACAAAGGAAAAGGGGATTATTCAGGTTTTTATACATAGGTAATCATTCCTACAGTAATTCAATTATGTTAGATTCCTACTGTAAAACTCTTGTCTAGATTGGTTCTTATTCTTTACTGATATAAGGGCATTAAATTGGTCTCTGATCAACTTGTTTGCTCGCTACATAGAGTTTATTGCCATCAGATGAAGATTAAGGCTCTTATATGATGGGTGAATTCTTATGATTTTTAGGACTGTGACTGATCCATTGAAATACAGGATGCTCTTTTTTAACTTAAAACCACTAATCTGCATAATCTGGTGAACAGTAATAAAGGACATTTAGCAGTATTTTTAAACAGGAGCATCTTATATCTTAACTCTCCCCTACCTACCAGTTACATTCCTCACCTACAAGAACAGTAACTGTTAACTTTTGCAGTGTCTTCCAGCTGTAGATGAAAAAATTACCACAAAGAAGAAGGAGAAGAAAAGAAGAAGAAGGAATAAAATTGCACTGAGATCTATACCTGCTGAGATTGCTGCTGATCCAGAGCTGGTCAAGTACTGGGCACAACGCTACCGGCTGTTCTCTCGGTTTGACGAGGGAATTAAACTGGACAGAGGTGTGTTTAGTACCAAGTGTGCTGACTTTGTGGTATAACATGTATCCAAACCAATGGCCCTTCTTGCAGTATATTCCTGATTTTCTTAAAGGAGGAACATCACTGAATGCGTGCTTGCACCTCTGGATAAATTCCACACCCCCCAGCAGGCAGGTGAACAGAAGTCTTGGACTTTGGAAGTGCTTCCAGTGCGGGACACCTCTGTCTGCATTAGTCCTGATGTTTGCTGAGGATCATACTGGACCCAAATTATACTTGATCATGACTTTTTCAGAAACTCAATAACATTTTTCTATTTCTATATTTTATAAATAGTTTTGTGAAGCTTCCAAATATGCTGATGGATCCAGTTTTGTTATTTTGTTCTGACTTTCAGCAGTCACTTTCAAAATGACTTTTTTCTATTTTTTACATAGAAACCACTTGAAATCATAAATTTATAGGTAAAAGAGGAATTAGGATTAACGTTCTTTTTGTTTGTTGAGTTTGTAAGCCTTTCATTTCTAATGCTCTCCCTCATAAACATGCAGATTATTTGGCAGACCAGCCATTGTGGTGAAGAAAATAACATGTCAGATAAGAGAGAATATTTCTGGTTTTGTTTGCTACAGAGCATAATCCTGATGCATAGAGTTTTTCAGAGCTGTGTCTGTGGACTTGTCCTTGATAAGCCAGAATCCTCAGCACCAAGTTCAACAAAGCACTTACTGAGATCAAGGCATATCTCTTTGCTTCAGTGAGGCTTTGTTTGCTTAGCAAATCGCTGGACTGACCGGAGTTTATCATCTTCAAAGCCTGTATTTCCTGGTCGAATGCACTAAGCCAAAATTCTTGGGATTAATGCTAAACCTTCAGTTGTATATGGGGGTTGGTTGGTTGTTTTTAAATTAGGTGACCTTGAAATAAGAGGCAAAAATACATTTCTTCCCTTTCCTTTGCAGAGGGTTGGTTTTCTGTTACTCCTGAGAAAATAGCTGAGCATATTGCAGTCCGTGTTAGTCAGTCATTCAACTGCGATATCATAGTGGATGCGTTCTGTGGGGTTGGAGGAAACGCTATTCAGTTTGCACTGACCTCAAAAAGAGGTAAGCAGGTGTTGTATATAGCATTATTTTGTTTCTTCAGTCTTTTTCCCTAAAAAATTTGGGTATGTGCTTTGTTGGCAGATTTTTTTTCAGTGCTTCTGTAGCAACAACAACTTTTTTTCTTCATATTACTCACAATATGACCTTTCTGTTTTCAAAAAGGGCCTATAAAACTGCTTTTTGATTTTAAGTCAGAGTTGGATTTGTGTTTTACTAGTCAACGTTATTTTTACGTGGCATAGTATCTAATCTGCCGGATATTTTGAAGATTGCTGGCAAAAGTGGACTTCTGTCAAAGCTGCTACTTTTCCCAATTGTTACTCCAAGTCTGTGTACTCAAAAGCAGGTTATGTGTGAATAGTACTTAAAACAGTTGAATGGAATCACCTGCAGGTGCAGTAGAACCAAGTACAGAAAAGTGGTGATAACTTAGTATTAAGCTAATGCCAACTAATGGAATTGTAGTGAAACATTGAGAGTACTTTCTGTAAAAACATTTCCTACTTGATATTCGTCTGCTCATCAAACACTCTGGTAAATTACAAGTTCATCTAACTCTTCTGAGCAAGACAAGTGGTAGTTTCTACTGCATTAAATTTGGTAGGTAGTAATCCGTTCTGTAAGTATTTTCTAAATTTTGCTTAGCTTTTTGTTTTTCCTGGCTAAATTTTTATATTTATTATTATGCCCTTTTATCACCTCCTTTGTGCTGTGTTAGGTGTGGGTTTTTTAAACTCAATTTTCAATGTGATCACCCACAGATAAATGTTTCTTTTTAACAAAGGAGTAAGTTTCTAATTGACACCATTTAAGTTGTCAGGCTCCTGCCAAAACTGTAGCAAGGAGGACTTCTTCTCTTAGGTGGAGAGCCTTACCCACTATTGAGCCGAGATGTGGGGTTGTCACAGCAGCAGATGTTTGAGTGCCAAAAGCTAAAGCTTCCCAGATTTGCAACAGCAGCTGAGCCTTCCCAGTCTTGGCTACGTGGCTTCCCTTGCTGGTTTGGAAATGCAGCTGTTCTGCTCTTAGCAGTTCCTTCCTCTCTGAGGTGCTGTAGCTTCATGTCTGCCACAAAAAGTCTGCCATAAAAGTGAAGTAGCCACTCACCTCACAGCAGTAGATTATAGATGTGACCTGCATCTGATGGCTACAGAAGGACACCTTCCTTCTGAAACGCCCTGACCGTGGTAGGGTGGCACTGGCTGTGTGGGTTGGGGGGCACAGTCCACGGTGACCCGCATGTTTGCTCTCTCTCTCCCTTGCAGTGATCGCTATCGACATCGATCCCGAGAAGCTCAGCCTGGCGCGCAACAACGCCGAGGTGTACGGTGTGGCGGATCAGATCGAGTTCGTGTGCGGGGACTTCATGGTGCTGGCTGCCGACCTGCAGGCAGATGTGGTGTTCCTCAGCCCACCCTGGGGGGGACCTGATTATGCTACTGCCGAAATCTTCGATATCCAGACCATGATTTGCCCAGATGGATATCCTTTCCAAGTTATGCACTGTCGTGATTGTCAGTCATTTACAGGTTTTCTCTTTTTCTTCTCCTCCCTCTCTTGACATGGGGTTTGCACATCCAGTTGCCTGGATGATACAGTCAGCAGCTGAACTCCCAGAAGCGCCACATTTGTTTAATTCTCTTCCCCCAGCCACAGCTGTGTGGCTTTGACCACCTAAATTTAAATATTTTTATTTAAAAAATAATAGTTATGAATTATTCTTCAAAGTAAAAAATCCATTAGAGGATTGAGTAGCTTCTTAATTTAAAGCATTGATTCATCAGTTTTAACTCCTTTATATAATTTTATTAAAATACCCTGAAGTAATCAAATAGCCATGTGGTGTATATATATATAGATAGATAATAATTAATGTGAGCTATGACTTTGTCATTAATTCCACTTTTTGACTGATTTATAAAGGGAATATCTTATTTAAAATGTCTTACTAAAACTGTTCTCAATCATAGCACCAGCCTGTGACTTGGGAAATCACAGAAGAGTGCAAGCAAAATATTAACCCTTTTAATTAATGTATAAAATTCCATGTTGACTTATTAACAGTGCTATTGAACATTCATCTAGGAAGGTATTAGCATAATAGTTTCATCAAATATGAAGTATGGGGAGTCTTTTGTCCCAGAATAATCTCATTTGTTTCCTGTTTTGCTAAAATGTAGCTATGTTTATAAGCATAAGAAAGTCTTTGTATTCATGTATGAGAGATGCCACAAAATGGATTAGAAAACAAATGTAAATCAAATGTATTACCTACAAAAAACATTGAGATTTCTCAAATACTTCTCTGTAGTTCAGTTAAATTTTCTTAAAGTGAGTGTTGTGGCCTTTTTTCTGCTTTCCAGGGCACTAGTGGTAAAATAGAATTTCTACATTTAGACAATAGTAATTTCTGCATTTCAGAAGAGATTCCTACTCACCCACTCAGAAGACTAACTATAATTTAATTGCATAATGACTGAATTTGAGTCCTACTTTTAAAATTAATGAATATAAAGCCATTTTTTTCTTCCTCATTCTTGTTTTTTCCTTTACTGGCTTCTACATTTGAAATTTTCAGGCTCTCCAAGAAGATCACCAACAACATTGTGTATTTTCTACCTCGGAATGCTGATCTTGATCAGGTATGTTACTGGATAAGGGCTTGGTAATCAACAAAATGCTCAGCTGGCATAAAACATAGGTATTATAAGCACAAATGTAAGACTTTTCAACTGAATGTGGAGAGCTAACATGACCCTCATGTTAAATGATTTCTGTGTTAGCAGTACTTTTGATATGTTTAGAAATGGGAGTAGCAGATTATTTCCATGATTTTGGCACTATCCCATCTTAAAGCAACAGATGGGAGGTTCATACAAAAGATCCAAAGTCAGTAGCCAGACAGATACATAATTATAAAAGAAAAAGATACATTTTAAAAGATACATTTTAAAAATATACATTTTAGCTCTTACTATCTGATAAGTTGCTGAGTCCCAGCCTTTGATGTCTTTCAGTTTATGAAGGAGTTGCAGGAAATTGCTGTGTATCCTGCAGTCACTGCTATCACTGATGAGTAGATCAGACACAAATGCTGTGCCACCAGAGGTGGTACTGATGCTGTCTACACAGGTGTGTGGTTCCATATGGGCTGCTGGCATTGCAGTGATTCGTGATAAACACACCATTTGTTGCACTGGTGCAGGGGAGTTTGTATTAGAGATTTTTGTTAGAATTTTTTTTTAAGCAGTTTGGTGACTAACAATTCCCCTGAGTGTCTGGTTTAGTTTCCTCTGTGTATTTTCTATGCTAATTAGGTCTTGTAGCTTTTTGCAAAGAAGGGATCGGTGAGATGATCTCCTCACCTGCAACGTGCCACAGAACTTCCCAGCATTATTTCTTGCTTTTCCAAGAGCTCTGTCTGACTTAGAGCAAGCAAGGTGTCAGGCCGTATGGTGGCTTGCGGAATCGTTGGTGGCAAACAGCTGGCTTGAGAAACAGGCTGAAATTCACATGGCTTGAGTATTAGCACACTCTGATCCCACGCTATGAACAGCACCATTGGTATGGCAGGTGATGATGATTCATTTCCTTTTTGCACTTTAGGCAGGTGAAATGTCAAAGTGGCTTATGAATCTTTGAACAGGGACCTTAATTTTAGGCATAGTTTCTCTAATTTCAACTTCCAAGCACTGCGTTTTACGAAATATTTCATTCCCATGATGAAGAATGACTTTAGCAGTTTTCTGCTCTGCTTATGAGCATTTTTTACTGGGTTTATAAATGGGCAAAGGCATCTGCATTTCAGTTACATTCCCACAAAAGCATCCAAGAGTGCTCCCTGCAGGCCACATCTATTTCTGTGGAAGAGCTCAGCACCTCCATGTGGTTGGGTCAGGTGTCTTGCCACCTCTGCATCTTGGTGTGATTGGCTCTCAGTGGTGTTGATGTACATCCATGGCTTTGCCTTTACACAGATGGCTGAAGAGTAGCAGCTGTTGCTCAAAACCATGGCTTAGTTGTTAAAAGTACATGGCTGGAGATCTGAATTGAGTTCAGTTCAATGTTCCAGGCTGTGGGCTACTCTCAGGAAGAGAAATCAATCAGCTCCTCATGCCGTTCTCTAGAGATTATGTCAATATGAGAAAAAAAACCCTGAACAGTTGATGATCTCAAAGCAAGGAAAGAGAATGTCAGTCTAGCCCCCTGTTTAGGGAAATGTTTTAATCCTGTGTGGACAAACTTGTGTCAAACCTGACTAATGCCAAATGTGACCTTAGTGGATATGCTTTTCCATAGGACACTGATTATGGGTTTGGCTGCCAACATCTCTGGCTGTATTTAAGAATGAAGCTTCTGGATTTACTGCCACTACACTTCCACAGCCGTGAATCTCCAGAAAAAAAACCTTTATTGTTGAAGTTCCTTAATACAGGCAGTTTTCTTCTCAGTTTGCTCATGGTTTTGCCCACGGTTCTTAGATCTATCTTACTTTTCTCATGAACCAGATAGGGTGGCTTCTGCTGCAACAACTACCTTGGCAAGGGCCTGTGGGCACCACTGCAGGGGTGTAGCGATGTAGCTTGGGGTGTGAATGTACTCCATAAACTCCAGGGGCCTATAAAAGCTTGATGGGGTAAACTTTAAACTTAATGAAATAAACTTTTTGCTGAAGACTAGCACCCAAAACCCAAATAATGGATACAATGATATTTGCTGAACAGATTATCTGCTGCCTTAGATTTGAATGGAAGCTTAAAAACCTAAGTTTGATTTCTGATAACATTGCTCAGGCTTGTAGGATTTGCCTCCTCTGTGTCTTCAGAAATTAATTTAGTATGCTCCTAGACATATGTAAGGCTTTCAGAGATCACCTAGCTTTTTCTTTTTATGAAAGATAGCTGTTAGATAGCTAAAGGAGAGCAGGGATCCTGCTCTGGTGAGAAAGCAGGTGGTAACTGACCTTGACTTAGCTGTGTTGAAGAACTCTGTGTTCATTGCTTTATTAGTAGACAAGAGACCCAGCCTTGTTCCACATGATTTTATCGCAAAAACAGTGCTTATTATGTCTGCAGGCAATGCCTTTTCTGTGTAGAGTTAGTGTTGCAGAGAGACATGGGGTTCTTTGAATTTCCTCATAAAAAAAATCACTGAGATCAAAGAGAATTGAATTTTTGTACTTCTGCCTCAAGAGGGAGCAGCGAACCAGTGGAATATGGTCGGTGCATTTACAAGAAATGTAAAACATTTCCCTGAATTGAATCAAATTTCCTTGATTACAAACATGTACTTGTTAGAAAAATTGTAATGTTTGCAGGTCCATTTTTAGGTTGAATCAGTCTTTAACAGTATTCTTTCTTGTTAAGGAATAATCAGGAATTATATATATGTGCATGCACATACATTAAAAAATATTGTTTTATTAATGCCTATGATGTAGCTCACATGTGATACCCTTATTGATACCCATCTCTCTGCAGCATCTTTCCCCCAGTCTTTTCTTTCTATAAGTTTTTTTTGCACCCTTAAAAAAAAAGAAAAAGAGAGAAAAAGGGAACGTTGTAACAGAGACTTCCACGAGTGCCTTAAGAAGCATGCTTGTTGAGACAGGATGATTAAATGTAGTTTATGAAGTGTTTAGCAAGCTGTGCTCTGCCTCATTGTGCAGAGTGAAAAGTGTATACTCACCTCAGAGACACGGATTCATCTCAGGTAGTCCAGTCTCTTTCATGGACTGTTTTCTGTACCATATAATACTTCTATATCTTAATATTTGCAGCAAAGAACGGGGAGCCTGAGAATTGTTGGTATAGGGCCTTCTTCCTAATGGTGGGATATATTCCTATCACCTCACTGCAGAAGGCACACTCAGTTACTGTTGATATCTCTGATGGTCAGAATGGAGTCAGGATGCATGATGGCTCCCCCCAATAAAGTGATGAGCCTAAAATGTTGGTGACCTGGTATGTTGTGCTACAGATGTCCACATCAGCATCTTTACCAGCCTAGCCATGATTGAGAGACAGAGTACTGAGGAATCAGGAGATTATTAATTATTAATTATTAATTATTGGCCATATTGATCACCATAACTGGTCCACTCTGGCCTCAAATCGGGAGGCCTGGAGACACACCATCTATAACGCAGCTGTCTCCTTTGAGAACACACGCAGGATCACCCTCGAGGAAAAAAGGCAACGCAGAAAGAACCGTGTATTGCAGAATACACCATCTAAGGAGTCTTTCTGCTGTGCCTTTTGCAATCGGATATGTCTGTCACGTATTGGCCTCATAAGCCACCAGCGTGCCTGTAGCAAATGTGGATAGAGCCTTCCCAAATCTTCATTCGTGAAGCCTAGCCATGAATTATCCTGACTGTGGATCATTAGTGGCTCAGATACTGTATTGTGCCTTATTGATTATATTAAACTTCACCATGATTTGAAGACAGGCATACTGTTGTTTGTGATAGGTATGCCTAACTTTGTGAAAGGCATACTTACTGTTGTTGCAGATTTTTCTGCCCTAAATGTTTGTGTCTCCGACCTGTCTTATATTCCAAATACTGCTAGAATATAGGAATGGCTTTTTTGTTTCTTGTCTAGTGTATAAAATGATTGCCTGAGCCTGGAATTAAGTAAAGTGCTCTTGACCTTGATAGTCCTACAAAAAATCCACATTATGCTGGTATTTTCCTTTTTTTCTTGTCTTTGTTCCCACCTCATCTTCATCAATCATTCTGAGAAAATCTGGAGTTAGACACTGAAATCTTGTTCTGTCTGCAAGTCTAGTACCTGGATGGGAAAATGTTTGCTGTGTTTCTGTTTTTGCGAGTCCTCTTGTTAAAAGTGACTGCTCAATGAAGGGAGTGTAAAGATGGGTAAAGCTCATTTATTTATTTTAATTCTCTCTGGTGTCCTTCAGAGAACAGAAGATCATACCAGAGAGACCAGTTTAATAAATGAACATATGGTAACCCCTTGTGAATTAAGAAATTTGATGGGAGGCTGGATAGTAAGACTATTACTGGCCCTGTTCATTTAGCTATGAGTTTAGACTGAAGACCTTGCCAAATGAGACCCGCCAAGCAATGGCATCTTTATTTAGGAGTAAACAGAACAATGAGCAAAGCGGGGAGTGAGAGGCCAGGAGATGAACTCAGATTAATCTGATCATGTTTTTAAGATGCTTGGATATTAGGGGAGTTAGCAGGTAAAGGACTGTGGGTTGATGTGTTTTGCAGGCTGATCATTTCTAAGTGAACGTAATTGCATACACCTCAGCTGTGACTATCATGTTAATAATGACAGCTTTTAAGCAGCCCGCTTTAAACTCACGTCTGTTCTCTGTCCTTGGTAAGAGGTAAAGCCAGAAGTTACCCACAGCATATACTGAGCCAGAGTGACACTTCTGGACTTCAATCTTCCTAAAGCTCATACTGCTTAAATACTGAACTGTAGTTTGCCTACTCCAAGTTAACAATAAATAAATAAATAGATAAATAAATAAATAAACGTCTGGCCTGTCAAAAGGTGGCAGCATCACTATAACAGTGGCATAATTCACCTGCAGACCTGTACAATATGAAAAATGATGCCTGAGAGCATTTTGTTTTCTTATGTTCAGTGTAAAGAATACCATTGCCTTTTTTTAAGTGATTTGGGGTTTTTTTTCCCCTAGCCTTTAGGTTGTTTGCAGGGGGAGGGGAATCCTCTTTTTACTAGACCTGTAAAATTAATTGAGCGACAGTGTCCATGTGTGAAGCCAAAAAGCTTCACACTTTTTGGCTTCACAAGCTGTTGCCTGTCAAGCCAAAAAGCTTGTATTTCTTATCCATCAGAAAAGTTTTTAGGAGGGGAGAAAAAAATGAGGATAAACATTTTGTCCAGTTACCTTAGGAGTAAGGTGGCTAGAACAGATAGGAAGTCACTTTACTAAAGGAATTTCAGTATAATTAAAAAAAAAAAAGAAACAAAACAAAAACTGCGAGACCAACAGGTAAACCTTCAAATTCAAAAGTACAGAAGAAGAATATAAAGCAGGTTTGCACCTCAAGCAGCTTGTGCTCCTGAAATAATCTTCTATGTTCATTTCCCTTTTCATATTTCTTTCCCGATGTCTCCTATTTTAAACTTCAGACCAAACCTGTTGGCTGCTTTTTTAATGCTCCATGGCTGTGTCTGTAGCTGTGGACTTTTTCTGTCAGTAGTCACTGAACTGAAGGATGAAGCATCCAGGTGAGAGGGATGCAAGGAGGCGATGACTGAAGCTGCATCCTTTTCCTCTGCCTGGGGAGGCGTGTGGCACGTGCAGAATTATCTAGCACAGAAAAGGAGGCAATATCTGTCTACTTGCATAAATGGGTTTGGACTAAAGAACAAACCAGGATAAGGAGAGTTGCCAGCAGGAAATCATTGTATTTGCACAGGAAAATGCAAAGTAAAGAAACTTTGGAATAGTCCAGTTTTTAAAAGAAATTAAAAAGCCTTTTTGTAATTACCATTCACTGCAAAACCAGGAGATGTGTGTCGGTATTTCTAAAAATACCGGAGCACCTTTGTTTTTCTCAAAGCATCGTTCCTCAATTTGCTGTTATTTTTAGAGGGCGTCCCTCTGCCAAGCTGGCAGCTTTCTGAAGCTTGGTGTGTGGCAGCTTTCCCTCACACCGTCAGGGTTGACTAAGCCCTTCTGAGGAAAACTTGGCAACTCCCACGTAATCAAATTTGCAACCACCAGCAATTTACAAATAAACATCATTGCAGAGGATTTGCATTTGTCTCTTCTGAATATTGGGTTGGGTTGAAGAGCGTACTTTGCCAGATCTGTCACTGTGGAGCCTGTGCCCATGTGCTCATTTAAATTTTTGTCACCTTTGGGTTTGTCAAATACTCCTAGTCGTTGTTTGAAATAGTCTTAGTTATCCTGGATTTAGCACTTAGAGACTAGACATGGCATATGTACATTCTCGGCTGCCCTTTGGTGGATGTGACCCGTCAGTGTAGGAGCAACATTTGTCTGCATGGTGATGAAGCATCTTGTTTTACTTGGTCTTCTAAGAGAAATATGTAGTAAACACTAGTGTTTAATATCAATGCATTAGTCATACTTAGATATGCAAGTGACACAAACTGTGCCCTGCAAACAGGAGTGCATAACCCTAAGACAGTCATTTCAATATTATATTAAGTTGACTAATCCAAGTAATATTTTAGAATACTTAAATGACACTAGCTATAAAGTGCAAAGCCTCTTAATGCTATTTGGAAGGGACAATCCAACTTTTGTTTGTAATAAATTAAAAGTATAATCTTAACATCTTCCTAAAATAAAGATACAGATCAGCGCAGAATGTTAACTGCTTTTAGGATTTCAAGTACGAGCAGATAAGTTGTAAAATTAACATTCCTGATCACTTGCCAATTTCAGATTCTTGTGCTATTTATAAGTCAGCCAGCCTCTGCTTTTTTACTTAAGTGGCAGGTTCCTCTCTGACAAGAACATGGAGGGGTTTTTCCTATCACTATTAAATTGAAGGATGAAGAAACCTCTCACTTCTGTTTTTGTCTACAGAAACAAAAAAATGAAAAGGGGGAAAATAAAACCAAAACAGAAAAGTAAATGCTTGATCTAGATAAGTGTGGCGATTTTCTGGGCAAGTCAATAAAGGTTCAGAGTATAATTTAAATTAATCTGTTATTTTCTCCTGATAGTAGGCTGATTTTTTACTTACAGTAAAATAGAGGAAGTTCAGCATGTTTATATTTAAACCTGCACAACGGAGTCAAGTCTCAAGGGAGTTTAGAAGTGTTAATAACACAGCCTGAACTTTAAGTTTCAGCTGCTAACATCTTGGTTTAAAGATCAGTTAAAATCCACTGCAGGCTTCTAGACCTTGATCACTTTGTCTGCCTGGGAGGTTTCCCTGCAGAGGGAAACTGCAGGAATAGTTTTCCTGCAGCAGCCTGGGAAAACAGAACTGGCTGTGGAGCAGGGACCCCCACTACAGGACAGGTCCTTGGGGTCCAAGATGGAGGGGAAAAAAAAAAGCAGTAAATGTTCAGTTTTGGTGGTTTTCCTTCTGACTGTGCGGTCTGTCCTGCTGAGGAATTGGTAGCCTGTAGGCCGACATTCCTGAGAGGGATCGTACTAGGTATCATGAGTAGGAACAGGAGAGGGGAGAGCATTGCATGCTCCAGTCCAAAATGCAAAGTCTGCTGTCTGTCTGGAATCATAAAGCATTAAAGGTGTGCACCAGGCTTGGTCAACAGAGCATGAATGGTGAAATTCTCACTCCAGTGATTGTAAACATGAAGCTGGGACCAGCACTGCCTTGACGGGCTTTCCCTGCCTGCAGATACACTGCTGCCCCCAGCCTTACCTTCCGCACTGCCTGCAACTCCAATCAATGCACACAACAGCTCTTTTTTTGGTTGCAATAGCAACAACAAAAAACAGTAACTGTTTTTTGTGAGTTTCTCTGCCTGTTTGGGGGTTGGTTTTGTTCGGGTTGTTCCCCTCCACCCTCCCACTCTTCAATGCAACCTTTATGCTTCCTAATTCTAATTCCTAAAATTGGTTTTACTCTTCCTCCAAAATTTGGGATTTGAAGTCTTTTAAAGCACAGTTTACAGCTTGCTTTTTGCCACAGCTGGGCGTCTCAAGTGCCAAGTACCCTGTAAACCAGAATTTAGAATCTCTTTCTCAGCACAGCATGTAAGATTATGAGTATTTATCTTTGGTTCTGAAATCCTCTTATTTTCATGACTTGGATGAGGAGGGTTTTTCAATCACAAGAAAGCCACAAACCACTTCTGTGAGTTAAAGGAGGCGTAGAAGGAGGATCAGAGGCATTAGGTGCCAAGGAAAATTTCCCACCAGTATTAACAGAGCAGAAATGAGTTTTAGGTGATTATTTCATGTCAATAAAAGCTTTGGGGGTTTGCTTCTTTTCCCATGTGTTGATTGCTTTACTTCTCATTCTTTGTTTTTCAGGTGGCTTCCTTAGCAGGCCCAGGAGGGAAAGTTGAAATAGAACAAAATTTTCTCAATAACAAACTGAAGACCATAACAGCTTATTTTGGTGATCTAATAAGACATGACATCTCCTGAACTCAGTGTGGATTCTTCCAAGCCCAACCGCCCTGACTGCTGCTTTGCTTAAGCTTTTGTACAGCTGGCTGGTCAGAAATGACTTAAAGCCATTTTCCACTTTAATTTCTGTTTACAGAAGTTTCTTCTGTTTATTGCTACTGTCAATAAATGTTTTATAATAATTTTGACGAATTTGTCAATGTAGAGAAGCTGTGAATTTTTGAAAAAAGATCTTTATAAAATGCAGTTTTGCAAGGTTTGAGCCCTACCCATGGAAGGGGCACTCATGATTTCTTTGCAACTCTCACAGGTGCTACTTCTGTGCCTGCTCTGGTTTTAAGCATCCAGAGGGTCGAGAAGAAAAGCCTGAAAGCTGCCAGGTGTTTCAGGAGCTGTTGTCTGTGCTTGAGAAGCATAAGTGCCTGAACATCAGGTGGAACTAGATGGTCAGGTACACCATTAGAGGTTAACCCCAGTCCACCTCTCTGGCTCCATGCTCATTGGGAAACCTTTTCAGGTTTTCTTTGTAGGATGAGGGTTCACACGTTACTTCCAGTGAGCGCTCTGGATTGTTGCAACACAAGGAGAGAGCTTGTTTGTGTCTGGAGGCAAAGCTCTACTCTCTGGGGTTTGCCATTTTATTAAATTTTATTTTCTTCCTCCTTGACAGTCCCTCTTCGTTGCAAAGATATTTTGAAGAAACCTGACTGGAAGTTTGCACCAGTAAACAGAGGGGTATGTGTCCCCCTGTTTTTGAGGAATTTTGGATCCTCACTCAGGCTTCAGGGAGGCAGAGGGAACCTAGCTCTTCCTGGTGAGGCCTCCCTGCTCCCACGTGGTTTGGAGGGGAAGAGTGGCTTTTGGCCACTTCTCCAAGCAGAAAAGGAGGCAGGCCAGAAGTGCCTAGGGCATGGATATGGCATTCTCGCTGAAATGCTCGTACAGTAAGTCCCCAGTCTCAATGTTGAGCTTGTTTCTGACATAAGAGTGTAGGAATAATAATTTTTAAGACAGGTTAGTGCTGCTTCTTCTCTGCTTGGAGTGCAGCAGGATGCTGAAGGCAGCAGAGACTAAGCACTAAACCATGCATTAGTGCTATCAAAGAAAAGTATAGCGTAACTGTAGAATAACCAAATAAAGATGATCTGTTTTCCCCCTTAAGGAATGAAACCCAACTCTTCAAATCATTCAAGAGAACAAAGTGTTTGTGTGCATATGGGATGTTAAAAAACATGCAGCCTGACGTGGTGCAAGTTCACAGTGCAGTAAAATAGCACTTGGGAAATAATTTTTTTCAAACTCTACCATCCGTCTGGTACCTGACAAGTGCTAAACTGTTAATGACTGTTACATCCATGCTTTATGTAATGTATTTTAGTTTACTTTGAAGATAATTTGGCTAATTTGCATCACTGCATTTTGCCACAGTGCTACAGTGAGGAGGAAGTGTTGTGATAGTGCTGGACTCTGTATCAATATTTGAAGGGAATTATTAAGGAAATAGTATTTCTTAGTTTGCTATTAGATGGTAAGGGAAGTTGGCGAGAGTGCTAGTATTACAGGAGCTCCAAATCTACTGTGGCAGTGGCATATGAATGTAATGATGCTGTTAAATTTTCACTACAAGCCACAAACAAAAATGCAAGAAAGTCATGAGGCCAAATAAGATTAGATTAATTTATACTGTGTATGTCACAGTACTCTGTACACTGAAATTTACTGTATCTGACTTATTGCTGCTTATAGAAATACCCTTGTCTTATTGTTTGGTCCTCTTTCCCTCCCTAAAGTTAAGGGGGTGCTTTAGAGGCATTTTGAGATCTTGCTGACGCTAATTCTATAAAAGGAAGCTTTGAGGGGGAAAGGCCCCTGAATTTACATTTACTTTCCAAAAAGTAGTTCAGTGCCCAGTATACAAAGTGTGGAAGCTGAAATATAAAAGGTATATCATTTACTGTTTTAATATTTACTTCCAGGATCAAGAACTTCATGGTAAAAAGGAACAATTTCTCAAAGGTCTCTGCTGAGCTTTGCAAGCACATGAAGCATCAAAAGCAGAAGAGTATCTTTGTTCGTAGCTGTTCCTGTCTCTAACCAAGAAGTAAAAAAGTTCTTTTTTTTTTTAATACAACTTGAAGTTGGAATACACTCTGCTGGGTTGTGATAAGTGTTTGCCCTCATATTTCCACTTGCACAGAACTGGTGAAGTTCCCCAGGGCTTTGAATCTATCAATCTGTTAAGCCTAAAATACATATATGACTATTTTTACTTTTTTGTTAGTAAATTCAACCAACAAGCACTTCATGGAGGACAGCCTAAATTATTATATGAGTTTTTATAAAATTTTATTTTGCTTTTTATTTCAGAAAAAATTAACATTGGCTGAGATGCTGTTAAATTTCTGGACAGCTCATAGCCAATGCTTGAATACCCTTTTGGGACTTAAGCAGTATTTTGTAAATGATGCATTGGGCAGCAAAGAAATTATATTGCTACTGTAAATATTCATAGAGGTTTGGTCTTTTACCCATTTTAATCTACAGAATAAGCTATAGAAAAATGCAGACTTTTGGTTTGGAAGTTAACTAATATTTGGACTAAATGCAATAAATACATACAGTGTTACACTTTCCAGTGTGCTCTTGAACACATCTCTTTTGGTTTATCTTAATTAAATCCAGAATTAAACCAAGCCAATCAGTTTATTTTTCTGGTGCATGGTATGAGGAGATGCAACGGAACAAGGAGTAAGTACATTACAAGGCTGAAGCTTAATTTTAGGTTCAGGGGGACCAGAGCAGAGCATCATCAGGGCTGAGCAACTGTCTATTCATGGTAGGACAGTTAGCATTGTGCCCTTCTCTGAAGGAGGCCCCATTAGTGTTAAGGTAAAAAATTAACTGTTCCATGAAGTTTTCATTTACACATTTTAGAAAATCTTCCCCAAGTGTAACGTTTCTGAAATAACATCTGGGTGTGCAGCTCAGGGGTTATATAAACAAATTAATGTTACGCTACAGTGACCATGGTAATATTTAGCAGAGGGAAACCCCTTAAATAGCAGAAGGGAAAAACTACTTGCAGTAACTCATTGAACGAATCACAGTAGAAAATTGAGTCATTTTCACTTGGTTTACTCTCAGCTTTCATATGCCTCATGGTCACTGTTTGTTTTAGCTGTCCTCCCCTCATACATAGTGTAACTCTTGGGGATGGTCCTGTGTGGGACTAAGAGTTGGACTCGATGATCCTTGTAGGTCCCTTCCAAGTCAGCATATTCCGTGATAAATCTTCCCACCTCCAAATACGAAGGAAGGAGGGTAATCCTATCATGTAGTATGAACTGATTTACCATTGCTAGTATAGCCTTTCCAACGTGGGTATCTTAGTATTTCTGTCACTGGAATATCTTTGTGTGGTCTGGAGTACTTACAAAAAGTTGATTTTCAGCGTGAGGAAGTTTTAGATTTCTTTATGAAGACAGAAGAAAGATCTTTGCAAGTGTATGTTGCAGTGGCAAGAGACTAAGTGCTCTAAAACCAGGCTTGAAATCAATTCAGACCCTGTTCTGTTTCAGTTGTCAGATGACGAAGCTGTCAAGCAGTCCAGCCTGCTGGATCAGGGCAGAGTATTATCGATATCCACACTCCAGCAAAATACTTTTAAGAGTGATGCTGTGTTGATTCAGTTAAGTGAAGTCCCCCAAACACCCAAATTTATTCATACAAAAAAAAAAATAAAATAAAAAAGCATTCATTACTTGGAGGCTGCAGAAGTTATCGCTAGCTGAGAGGAAGCAATAGGAATGGCTAAAGCCAGCTGAAGTGACTGAATGTAGTGAGGCTGGATATTCACCCGAGCAGTGAAAATCCTAGCTGCAACCATACAGAGAGGTTGCTGAAGTAAAGGCTGAGTCTGCAAAGGAGCTTGTCCACCCCAGAGTTTGGTTTCCACCTCTACTCAGCATGGTCCTGTGGTGTCTCTTACCAACGCCTGAGGCTTTGGCAGTGCCTGTTGATACTGTGAGCAGGGCTGTTGCCCAGGGTGGAGGTGGGGCAAGCAGCAGCCCATCAGGGAGCTCTGACAGCACTGGGCTCTGCTCAAGAGTTTCCTCAACCAGGGGAATTCCCAGTCAAGCTGCACACACAGCTCTGTGAAACACTCCCTGCAAAGTAAGGGTCAGCCCCGGATTTCTCCATATAAAGACCCAAGGATCAGTGCCTTTTTAGCACGTGGTCACACCAGGTGCATCTCTGGGTGTCAGGGAGTGTGGTTTTGCCATCAACCCCTTGTGGACCCTTCTTAAAGGCTCATGCAAATGTATTTTGTGAGCTCCTCCTTTCCGCATTTTGAGGTTTTGGCCTGCGACCTTGCAAAGTTCCAAAACCAGAGCAAATTTCAAGGTGCTTCCCAGCAACACAGGCTTCACTGAAAACCTAAAATGTCCCTCTGGGTTTCTGGGTTCTGGGTTCTCAGACCGCTGAGGAAAAAAAAGTGCTGTTGGTGGCAGTCTGGGTATGATGACAGCGCGATCCTTCCTGTCTCTCTCTGTGCCTCAACTCATTATCTTACTTTTTCTCAAGACTGCTCTGCAACCTTCTTGTGAAACCCCTGTGGTTTATTAGAGGAGTGTAATGGCAGCACCAGAGCTTTTAGCACTGCATAAACATGAGTACAGAGGCTCACAGTGTGCCTTTGGTGTTTTGGGAGCAATGAAGTGCCTTTCCCTAATGTTCTATCCTAAAAATAGGATGTCCAAAGAATGGACGTTAGAGAGGATATTCCTCTGCACAGTTATCACAGGTTGATGCAGGTTGAATAAACACATTTATCATATTAGTGCACTACTACCTAGACCTCTGGGGGTTCTTTCACGTTGTCACAGTGTCAGACACAGTGATGGTAACACTGGCAAGAGCTTTTGTGAAAGGCGGTATTATGATCTGACAGCAAAACCTGTCCTAAGTATTCATTAAATTGTTCCAGGCACTGGGACAGCCTATGATTATGTCAAACAAGGGAGCAAATTGTACACTTTGCTTTCCTGGTATGTGCGAACTTAATCTGAAAATCTGCCTAGAAAGGTTAAACACAGCCAGCTTTGTTTAGGAGAACTCCAAACTGGGAGAGCCCATCACCTCAGAGGGTCACTTGTGGGGGGCTACCTGTGCCAAATGCTTGTGCTGGTGCAAGAATGATTTCTGTGGGTGCAGGTTGCAGCTGAACTTCTCCAAGGGGTTCTCTCAGGGGTCTGAACATTTGGGTGTTCCCAGCAGATGCAATGCTATTTGTAGCTCAGGCTCTGACCTGTACGTCTGGAAAGCTCCAAAGCAGAAGCTGGAGTTCCCCAGGAAGCAGCTGTGTGGGGAACTCTGGGCTGTGGCTCCTGCTACAGGAGAAACCATGTTCTAGGAAGGGCTTTTAGTGATGGATGGGCTTTGACACCGGAAAGCCCAGTTCTCCCAGGAAAAGTGAGCGTTGTGGGGATTCTTCACCTTATATAGAAATTACCCACCAGGGTATTCATTAACTCTGCCAAGAGAAGGTGCTGTTAGGAGTCAGGTTTGAGAACAACTCTTCCAGTCATGTAATGTAGAGTGGGACACCAACAAGCAGGGGGTCCTGATTGCCCAAGGCTGAGCTGAGTACTGGGAGCAGGACAGAGGATGGGGCCAGCAGAGCCGTGTTCAGTCTGCAGAGCTGAATGCCGTGGTGCCTGGGTTGTGGTTTCTGCACGACACACTGCCTGTGTTCACTTTTGCTTCTTGCTGCCAAGTTTTGTGACTTCACTGTCAGTCTTTTGATTTTTTTTCTGCAGCTTGTAAAGAGCATTCTCTGAAAAAAACCTCCAACCTTTATCTAAAAATAAATCTGTAGTCCTTGCAGCTAAAAAAAAAACAAACCCAAACAAAAATAGCTGACACAAAAACAAGACCTGAATGCATTATAATAGTTCAGAAATCAGATAAGAATGTCTGAAATGTAAGTAATTTGCAATTACTTTGTAGGTAGGTTCACCTCATATTTTGCCCTGAGGCACAGAGATAGAGGCTGACATGATTTTTCAGCAGTTTGGATTGACCATGCTGCTTCTCCCTGCTGCTGCTCTGATTTATCAGCTTTGTTTAAAGATCAAAGCATTTAGTATAAATAAGTTAAAGTAGGAAAGTCTGACTTCTTGCACGTTTATTTTCTCTATTAATGTGAAGAATGACGATCTGTCCAGTTAGCTAAAAAATAGCTATGCCGGTACAGAAGATGCAAAACACCCTGGAAGATTCATGATCTCTACTGAGCCCAGAGGAGGAACCAGCAGTGAGCAGCTGTTTGACAGCTATGAACCGTGAGGGAAGTGAACCTGAGTATCTGGTCAGGTCAGAGCATGTTGACAGACATGATAAGCAACAGGGATTAGGGACATGAGAAAACTGCCAAGAGCAGAAATTCCAAGGAGCAGTGGGTCCCAGCCTGGAAGTCACCTGTTTGGGTGACAATTAAAAAGAGCCAGAATTTATAGATCACATTTTATATGTATCTGGTCCTGCAGAAAGTTCATGAGTCTTAAGAGAGAAAGGAGCAGCAGCTTGTCTTGCCCAGGCTAGTGCAGGTGCTTGAGGGTATGTCTGGGAGCCAGCCTGGATTACTGCATAATTTTTGCTGGTGCTAAAAGATGCTGCTGCCTTTCAATGCTGCAGAACCATTAACAGCAAAGAGGAATAGCAAAAATCCATGGCAATTTGCAATAACTTAGATAAAGCAGGATTAAGAAAGATCAAATTCCTGCTGGAGTCCATGTTGCGTTAAGCAAACACTGCCCCTTCCTTTCCTCTCTTCATCTGCAATGAGTTTTGTATTGCTTTTGGGCCATGCAGGGATCTTTACTTTTCATTTACTCAAGAAAAACAATCAGGCAACCTTGGTGACAGGTGTCAAGTCGTGTTTTTGAGACCACATGCTGAGCAGCAACGCTAGGATCCCCACCAGCACTATCAATTTCCACAGCTTATTGCAGAGGAAGTAAACACACAGGTTGCTCCATGCTGGCCACAGCGGGACTCTCAATCTCTGTAGCACACCCCGCAAACTGCATTTTCAAGAAAAATACCACAGATGTTTCAACTGGTAGGCCTGGGAGCCATGCTGGGAGTAAAGAATAACTGGCCAGTGTGACCCGAACAGGCAGCAGGGTGATACCAGGTACCTTCTTCACAGCATCTGAAACTCTTCAAGCTCCCCATGGGTCTCTGAGGAAAACCAGGGGAAGGAGGCAGTGCAACCAGTGGTCAACCCCCATCTAGGCAGGGTGGCACCTACACTGTCCTTTCCTGGTTAGATCTTCATTAAAAACAGGTCAAAATGAGTCAGTGTCCTAACGCAGTGACACCTGCTGGGGTGTGATAACTGTTAGCTTTCTGATCTTAAGAAAAAATAGCAATGCTGCAGTTTGCTGCTTGCACTATAAAATGTATTTGCTAAGACCATTGGGGGTTAATTATTGGGTTAATACAAAGAGCTGTGAGTACACAATATGAGTAAGAGCATACAGTAGAAGTTCTGAAGTCATGACTTCTAGCTGATGCCTGGTTATTCCAGGTGAATGTTTACTTGGTACCACAGGTGGCATGAACCCCAAATCCCTTTCTTGTAGCTGAAGAGAGATTCCCAGTCTTCTTTCTGTCATTCCTACTAGGGCAACCCAGATTCCAATCCCAAAATCGGTATCAAAACATGCCGGAGAAGTTACTACAGCTAAGTCTGCATAATCAAGTCATGCAACACCCTGGGAAGGGAGCTACAGAGGAACAGCCAGAGCAGAGGTCCATGCAACACACATCACTGTGATTTTATCACAGACTAACTCTCACTCAGTCCTGTGGGTCACATGTGCATTGGTGGTTGGAGTGATCCGATTAAGTTTCCTCTGGCAGGAATCCAGATTGCACACTCCAGGCGATGTGAGCCACAAGAAAGGGAGCAGCCACAAAATTAATTCTAAAAATGTGTCCATGATCCAAATTAAACTACCAGCCTGGAAATACCTAGAGATAACTAGTGCCTTACCCAGTGCCTTAATTCAGCACCTTGTGGGTGACTAAACCCCATCCAGCTCAGCATCCCAACACTCTCTAACTGGGAGAACTGGAGGACCAATTGTATCTGATAAAAAAGAGAGAATCACTGCTGGCATCTGTCCTTCTCCATATTTCTGTGTGCGTCTGTCTCTACAGACAGCAACTGAATGCTTATACTTTTCAAAATAATTTCAATCTGCTTTCACTTAAAATTTGTTTCATTTTGAGGTGGGTGATGTCAGGCTGGCTGGCTAACGACCACTATCTCAGTCTCTAGGGAAGAGCAGTCCCAGATGGGACTGTGCAAGCAGGGCCCACCAGCTGCCAGCAAGGTCCCTGTGGATGCAGAGCCTGCATCCAAGCCATGAAGGCTAGTTTGAAGGAGCAAAAGGCAGCCAGGAACTGGAGTAGCACTGGCATAGCCCAGGAAAGGGAACCCCCAGATCCTGGCTTCCTCTCCAAAATTATAATTCTTTCCTTTCCATGGCATTCTCTAAGGACTAAAACTATGTGTCATCTCATGTGAGAGCTGCAGATATGCTACCCACCCTTACAGGTATTGGCTCAGAGATTAATTTACAAATAAATATTATTCTGTTAATTATGTGTCTACCATGGGTTTTCTTAAAATACCAGATGCTGCTATGTAAACACCACAGTTATCTAGATAGGTTATCTCACACCCTGCCTCCACCTCTTTCCCATTTCTCTCCATCATGTGATGCCCCAAATGCACACAGCTGCTGGCCATCCTTATGCCCATAGGTTCAGAGCTGCAATGCAGAAGTGGATCTGCTGGGTGTAACTCAGAAAAGAAATGATGCAACTCTTAGAAATTAATGAAGTAGTAGCAAGTAGGGCAAGATTGTTTTGAAATGAGAATTAATTATTATTGCATACTAAGCTGGTTATGCATCCAGGTTGAGATGTACAGAGTGGGTGGGCTACACTATAGCTGGGAGAAGTGAGGCACACAGCCAGCCCCGTACAATGTGTGTGTTTGTGTGGCTGGTGGCAAGAAAATCCGTCACCCTCTTTGGAGAGTACTGTAAATGTGAGCAGAGTCTGCCAGATGGCAGACATCCGGAAAGACACAAGGAGGGAGCAAAGTGTAACTGCATTGTGCATGGCAGTAAGCACACTGGGTCTGTCCACACATGGAAATTTGCAAATCCCAGCCCTTGGGTGAGCTCATGGGAAAACGCTGGCAAAGTCAGACCTCAACTCCCCAGACTCCTCTGAGAAACTGAAAAACCAGGACAAGATCCAGATCAATCTCATCTTCTAAGGCTGCACAAATCTGGAAGAAATGGCAAGCCTGGATGTGGCTGAGCTACTCTTGGTGCAGGGTGCACAGAGGGACTTTAGAAAGACAAACTGACTGACAGCTCATTAGCTCCGGGACTAATTAGAGTCTGGATTATAATCTACAGACATATTTCTGTTTATAAACCTGTCTATGGAGTAGACAGAATATTTCAAAATCAGAAAGTACAAGGAATGCAAATAATGTTCCTTTTTCCTCCTCTGGCTTCCTTTGCTTGTCACTCTTCCTGGGCAGCCACAGGGTAAGGTATCCTAGAACTCCTGAATGCCAATGTGGAATAGGGAGGGGGAATTTTTATGTAGCTGTTTTCTTAGTTGAATCATGCTACTATTTCCAAAATTGAATTCCATTAAATGAAGACAAGAATTGCTGGAAGAAAAGAAAGTTTGTTTCTTTTTTCCCCCTACAGAATTCTGTCTGTATTTGACTAACTTACTTCCTTCTTTGCAAAATTTTTTGTCTGTTTTCCCTTTCAAGGCAGGCTGACAAAACAGAAAGCAACATGGAACTTGTGCCTGTGTCCTCCTCCTTGCCTCGTCTGCCTCAACTCAAGACACAGGCAGGCAAAGATGGGGAGAGGGTGCTTACCTGAGACTTCTGACTTAGGCAACTGACTGTGCAACACACTTTCTGAATCACTCCTCTATATGAATGACAAATAGGGCTAGTCTTTTTGCTTCATGTGTCCTTTAGTTTTATTCTTATCCCAAATAAGAGAAGCCTAAGATATCTATCTCAATCCAAATGAAAACAGATAGCTTGGAATAGTTGATTTGATTTACACCAAAGGACAAACCTGTTTAGACAAACTGGTATGTGTTTTGAAGCCAGGTACTGATAAGTCTTCCTGATAAGTTCTTCTGAGTTATGCTTTACTCCAGAAACAAAAAGACCTAGCAGAAACACGATAATTTGGGTGTTGATCTGTGATATATTTTAACATCTTCTGTGCAGCATCCCTTGAGACTACGTTGGGGTGTGTATATGTGTCAAGGATCTACGGAAAGGTGCTTTGTAAAGGTACAAGGCTCTTCCATGCTGCTGTGATATAATGGGTTGTTAGTGACTTGTCAGTTCATGTTTTCAATTACTGTTATTACTATTATTTTAAAACTGTGGGTGTTTCTAAAATTGCTTTATATCAGATAATAAGTATACTCATTCTTCAGTTACACTAATTAGTGTTCTGAGTTTGATTCTGCCACCTCACTGGCTCCAAGAGCTGGGACTGGTTACCACACACACAAAGCTCTTAGCTCTTTTCCATAAATAAATTACAACCTCACAGTTTTAACTCTTAATGTCCCAAAGATGATTATTCCTTCCTCTGGCTTTTCCGTGGCTCATTCCTGTTACTTCTTTAGAGATTCTGTCCCACCCGCTGATGTATCTTGCAAAAGAATTAATCTTTTTGACCAAAATAAAAATGCAATCCCTAAGCAATACCCATTCCATAGCATGTTGTTGTAGAGCACATTTATTTGAAGTGTCCCTAGTGAACAGCTTCCATATTAGCCTCTCCTAGGCTGCTCTTATGTTTCCTCCCAATTTTGCATGTATTCCCCAGCCCTGCAAGGGTACACTTCTGACCATTGCCAGGCTACAGCCTGGAGTAGCCTGAAAATGCTGTGTGTGCCCATCTAGCTGAAAACAAAGCTGATGAGCAGTGAGTAGAGCAGAGAAAATCCTGCTTTTAAAAGCTGCCTTAAAAAAAATATCTGAATCTGGCCTAAAGAGAAGCAAAGTAGAAGAGTAAGTAATCAGAGCAAAGAGAGGAGAGGATTCAATAGTGCGGCACTGCTGGATGCAATGAGGCTTAAGGTAGGTTATCATACCAGAAAAAAATGCTTTCCTGAAAATCTTATGGTATTTCACTGGAGAAATCTCTAAAGGGGCATTTCAAAGGAAGAAGAAACCAAAGAAACAAAAAAAAATCCAGACTATAGGAAACCTTGGAAGACGATCCACAAGGACTTGCATTAAACTGAGGAAAAGAGAAAGGGTTATCTAATAGAAGTGACTGAATTTTTTTTTAAAGCCTTCTTAGGTGTATGCATTTTATGGTCCACCTCCTGTCTGAAGAATATAATTTTCTCAGTGAAAATCAAAATATGCCTTTTTAATGATTGGGAGACACCTAGAGCCCTGAAACTGTGGCACAACCAAATCTATTTAACTAGGTAAACTGTTTTTCTCCTCACTGGTCTATATTTGCATATCACTCACTTGCCTACTTACCTTCTCATCCAGAGGTTTGTTGGTCTCCTGTCGCCAGATGAAGCATCTCAGCTCATTTTCTTACAATATGAACATAAAGCAGCTGCTGGTAGATATCAGCTATGAAGCTCACTTCACACCTTAGGTTTGCCATCAAACAAGTCCCTTCACTTTCCAGGCCCACTACAAACCTGCTCCTTTTCTCATCACTGATACCGGGTTTTCTATTTATGCAGTAGCTTGAATGGCTCACACAGCAGACGCCCATTCCATTGAACTGCCGACATGGAGAGAGATGACATGGCCATCTTGGAGCTAAGGATAGAAGCAGGTCTGTTGATGGCTGCCTGGGTGTGTTGGCACACAGGACACTTCACTACAGCCACCATCCAACAGCTGTGAACTGATATGTGGCTTTACTAAAGGTGCAAAAAGAATCAAAGTGACTCTTTGCTTAAAAATGCCAGGATTAGAAGATATTGTGTTTATTTTAAGAAAAAAATATACAAATGCTCCTATTTATAGGATATTGATTTGATTTCTAGCAGGTCTATTTGTAGCACGTTTCCATCAACACTAGGAGACAGCTTCCCAACCTAACCAACCAATGGTCCACTTACTGCATTAAACCAATACATCTTCCTTACTGTGGTAATTAGTTGTATTAATAAAGCAAACAACAACCAAACCATAAAAATGAGCTCAAAACACTGCTCCTGGCTTGTCTTCTGCCAGGGGACACATTGTAGATGTGATGAACTCAGATGCTTTCCCTTGTTTTTGACGTGCTGGGGACATGTCTTGGGGTGCCAGAAATACCATAGAAGCTGTTTAACTCTTCCTTGAAGGCTGCATCCCAGAATAAACCCCTGCCTTCAGGAGAACAGTGCCAACCCATTATTCACTGCTGTTGAGGAAGATTGTAGCTCGTTAAGATGCAGTGAGTAATACGTTTGAGAATGTAATTAAAAAGTTTTTTGATCATTAATGGAAACTCTTTTAATGCAGAATAAAGCTTGATAATGTCTGTGATTGTACTTTGACCTGATGAAAGCTCTGAATGGAAACTTGTACAGTAGGTAATATTTATTCTGGCAGTGTGTCAGTAGGCAATGTCTACTGCTTTTATTGCTCTGTGGAATAAAAGTTTTGAATTTTGCTCTGTACTGAACCATTTATTGTCTTGAAATTGGCACCAGTAACACCCAGCTGGATGCCGGTATGTTTTGTGTTTGTGAACAGACTGATCCATGGGAAACAATCTAGCAGACAAATCAACCTCGTTATGAATTAAGCAAAATCTTTACTTGGGTATGAGACATTTGAGCCTGAGGGAGCTATTATTTTGGAAAAGGCCCATAAAAGGACTTTTTAAGACATGGACTTTTTGAGTCTTAAGTGTGATACTCTTAGATTGCCTTTAGTTATGCCTTGCTTTGCACAACACAGCAGACTTTTATAAAACAAGAACTTCTATGTAAATGGTGCTGCGATCCCAAGCTCTGAGTTGAAAGTCAGAACAGAGCTTGGTGTCTTGCCAAGCCAGTGAGATGCTTAAATTCTTCTTTTTCTGCCTCCTACCTTTTTTTTCTGCCTGTCCCTGGGACAGGAACTGCCACTTCCTATCTGTACCTCTATTGCAGACCACTGAAAAATTCCTTAGTATAAGCAAAGAGAGAGGTAGAAAGTTTACCCAGAAATAACTGAGTGTTCAGTACCAAAAATAAGCATAGCATGAAGAGATAATTCTGTGTGCTTAACGCCAGTCCTATCAACTCTCACAGTCTTGTGGATGTCATGGGATCTGATGTTTTCTTAATTCCCCGGCTGATGGTAATCGAGGAACCACATGATAACCTTGATTTCATTAACACTATGAAAAAAGTCACATGTAAATTTCTCACTTTGTGGTTGTTGAGAAAATATGAAGGCAGTCTTAAATTTCAAAGGTAAATAAAATCACCTGATGGTCATCCTGACCCTTTTTTTCACTCTTTCTCTCTTAACATGCCTAATGTTTCTAAGCTGCTTCTTAGACAGGGCCACACAAAACATTAGGTCATCATGAAATATCCTGTAACAGTCTTTGCATTCACTCCAAGTCAGCCATCTTTATGATTTTTTTTTTTCTCCTTCACTGGTCCAAAAGTGTGTGCTGACAATCAGCCCACACCAGTATATGTTGGATATTCTCACAACTCACACATGGCTTGTTCTTGCTGTAGCTTTAACAAAGGGCCTCATGTGGTCTTTTTCTTCCTAAAATGCTGTATGCTCAGGCTAATACTCATTGGAAATAGTTTCCATTCTCACAGACTTCCCACATGACTTTGGGAAAGCCATCGTAACAGTTCCATTATTTTTTCCATATGAAATGAGGAAAATTGTATTTCTGTCCCTAATCTGTTTGGGACAGATCGTTTCTTAACACAGGTATGTACAGGGCAGTACCCAGCCAGGCTTTATAATTAATCTCTGTTTACTTTATAATCAATCTCTGTTTACTTTATATGTTCTTTGAAGCAGGGACTGGGATTCAACTTTCCCCCCTGTCAGGCTGGGCCAGAGGAGATGTGACAAAGGGAGGAAGCAGATCAAACTTCCCCACAGCTGTGCACAGGCCATGTGCCAGTGATCCACAGCCTGGACACTCAGAGGTGAGCAACCTTGCACTGGGTTCCATAAAACACAAATCAGAAGAGTTTAAGGTTGTTAATGCTACTGTGAATTGGGGTGAGCATGACTAACCATCCATGGGCATTTTTAAATTACAAAAAAAAAATCAGGTTCAGTCTTTAATCCATGTCAAAGAATATGCCCTGAGCAGGACTTTTCCCAGTGATTGGGATGATACTGTTTGCTTTCTTGTTGCATAGCTTTCAGAGATGGGCAGGCAGGTTTTTGTCACGTGACTTTTTTCTGGACTATGACAAGCTTCAAAGGTAGACTAAGTTTCCTTATTCTTTCCTTGAATTCATATAGCTTTAAGATATTGCCTTTAGCCATGTATCACAGTTTGAATGCTCAATATTTTCAGGAAGAAATGTGAGAAAGAAAGAAAAACATAATAGTTTCCGATCATCAAATATTTTGGGTGAGTCATTCGCCTGCATCGCCAGATAAATGCAACAGGACATCCTGTAACCGTTGGGCAGTTTCTTTAACTTCTCCTTTTTTATCCCTACAACATAAATAGTGAAGTAGGGAAGACAGTGGTGGTGGAGTCCTGTCCAGACACTCCCCTTTGCTTGGATTCTTTCCCAGTAGAGGGGGAAAGAATCAGTAGAGGGAAGTCAGTCACCTCTGGTGGTACTACCTACCTTGGTACATGGATGTACAGATGTATTGTGGTTTGCTCCCAGCCGGCAGCAGGGAATTCAAAGGCAAAGCCTCCTGAGGGAGTTATGAGAAGCTGATGTTATTTTCCTGAGCATTTTGCCTTGTGGAGGAGTTTCTGCCATCAGAGGGAGAGCATAGCTATGAGTCTTCACTGGAGCTTTCCTGGAAAAGACCTGGAAGGAGGATTTCTGTGCCACCAGTCCCTTCTCTCACCCACAGTCTTGAGACTAATCTCCCCCAGTCATTTTTTAGCTCTTGTATGCCAGTAGAATTTCTAAGAGATTTCTCTTCTTTCTTTTGGATGCTGATAAAAGGATACAGTTGATCAGAATACCAATAAGAGTGATATAACTGAAGTCAAGCAAATGCTGCTTCCAAAACAAGAAAGAAATAAATCAGAAGACCAAAATTCTGGTCATAGACTTGACATATTTAAAGGTAACAGAGACAGAAGGAAAAGTTGAAAACCTGGCAAAATAAAATATACTTTCTTCTTTCTACTCCATCTGCAAGTACAAACAAAGCTTTGAAACTTAGACCTATCAAAAGCCAATCTGATCTTACCCAAAGGCTTTGGAAAAAAAAATCTGATCTGTGGAAGATATATATCTAGTTGGAAATCTTAGAGCAAGCCTGAGAAACAGTTTGCATATGTGTGAGTATACATATATAATCACCAAAAATTAAACAGACAACTTTATGTTGACAGATCAAGTGAAAGGGAATTAGTGGAGAGATAGCAAACTAATAAAGCAAAACTTTCAGCAATAATTCTTGACAGAACTTTGGAGGCATGACTTCACATGAAATAGCTGGAATCTCCTGAAACTCATCTCCATCCTCAAAATCCCTTTTCAAGACTTTTCCCTACTATGACACTTAAAAGCTGATGAAACTGGAATGGTCATGTATTACAGAGGATTTTCTTTCATTTTTCATTGTCAGTTCTTATATATTCCCTTTACTTCATGTCAGTAAATGCCTTTCTGTGTTTACAAAGTACATAGCACAGTGGGCTTCGGTTGTGGAAATGGTTTCAAGTAACCTCATTAATAAGTACCAGGAGACAATTCTGTCAATAATAAGTCTCATAACTTCATGATCTGACAGTGAAACAGGGAAGTCAATGTCCAGCTGCTATCATATGTGTTTAATTGTGGCACTGTTCTTCCCCTCTCTCCCATATGCACACAGCCTCAGCAGACAGAACAATAAAGATGAGGCTCCTTGGTTTCATTAGTTACTTACATCAGCATTTTCTTCAGGGTGAGAAGTTCCCAATAGTTCTTTTGAACACATCTCATCTGCACTTCTCCCACTCCCTCATTCTTTGAGTCTTTTCCTGATCTGATCACAGGTACGTTGGCAGGAGCCATTTTAGCTTTTGTATTGGCAAATCTTTTTTCCCATTTTTCAATCACTGATTCTCCTGTCCTCTTCAAGTGGAAGATTCACAACAGGTTTTGTCAACAAAGCATCTTCCACTCCCCATCTGCTCTTCACATCAGATTCATGCCTAAAGTCAAGACTGGGAAGTCTGTGGGACAGGGACTGTCTCTAGGCTAGCATGTATGTATGTTTACTTATTCTCAAAAAGCCCCAGCCCCAAACCTCAGAGTCCTGTTAGAGTAACTAATATTGGTGTGGGTGAAAAAGCTTTAGTCTATTAATTCCAGGAACCACTGTAAACACTCTTTTCTGGCCTTAACCAAAAGGCAAAGGTTACTATCCACTTCTTCATTGCCCTCCTAACCCTTGAGCTCTTCTTTCATCCAGCTTCAGGCTTTTTGACAATAGTAATACAGAGCCTTTCCTTTTCTCCCCTTTTATATTGCCTTCTTGAATAATTTGGGCTTTCCCTGCTTTTTTTCAAATACTACCTAAATCATATCTACCTCTCCTAGTCGTTCTTACACTATTGTTTTCTAAAATTTTTTATTTAGTTGGCTTAGTAATATATGCTATGAAAAAATGCCACAGGAAAGGAAGTGTTGCTTTGTTCTAGGTGGTATTTTTATTTCTGTAATAACTGAGAACACTTTACAATTTACCCACTAACCTGCTTTCAGTGTTTGTTGTTGTTGATTGTGGTATCCCTTTTCTTTTATGCTCTTATCACCTAGTCTGGTGTAATCACTGCAATCCTTTACTGCTCTTTGTACTTCAGAGTACAACTAACACACCAGTTTACCAGTTTAGAGTTGTTCTTATTTCCTTTATCTTTGATGACTGACACGTTCAGTCAGTTCACAAAAATAGACTTTTCTGAGTAGTTAATTGAAAGGTTTTGTTTAAATTGTCACAGAAAATAAACAGTGAAGGTGGGAAGGGAAAGAGAGTTTTTGTTATGCTGCTGTTAGATCTTTACATTCGTCATTGTGTGTATTTATTTTTGTAAAGCCTGTTTCAACATAACCTACATACTGGATAATGTCAAGAAGCATAACACTCACAAAGCATATGCAGCAGCGTGTTAAGAAGCAACGTGCTTGTTTTCACATGAGGTAATTCTCTGCCCACTGTCCGTATCTAGCCTGCTTCATCTGGCCAAAATACTTCTCTGTCAAAGGACTGCTGTATGGCTCATATGGAGGTCACCACTGTCCCTTTCCTTTAGTACAGCACAAACCATCCTCAGGGTTCATGTTGTTGTTTGCAGGCAATGCAGGAGAATGATAAGGGAACAAAGGAAACTGCCCTTTCATGGCTTGGCTTTGCCCCAGTCTCCTGGGGCTGGACAGGCTGGGTGACGGAGCCTGCAGCTGAAGGCAGTGGTGTCCAGGGAAGGGAATACGGTGTTACTTCCCAGAAGCCATGACCTGTGCCTGCAGTTGCATGAGGCTCTGCTAAATGCTGCATGACTCCTCTGCACAGGAGTTTGATCCTAGCTGATGCACTCAGCCTCGGAGGACACAGCTGCAGTCAGAGGTAGGTGTGCAGTGTGGTGGTCTTGGGCAGGTGCTTCCTGACTGTCTTGGAGCTGAGGCTGGATTGAACACCCCTACTCTGCATAGCCTTCCCTTCACCCACACAGCCAGATGAACAAGAACCATAAGACTGTCCTACAGATGTCTTTGTGGCTCACAAACTTCTGCTTCTGCCTCTCTTTGCCTTCATGTCCTGCCCCAGTACAGTGTGGCAGACATATTCCTACTCACAAATGTGACACCCAGGAAAGCTGTCCTGGGATCCTGGCTGAAGCTCACCCCCATAGCTGGGGGATCTGGTTCCCACCAGACCTTGTTGCATTCACACACTCACTATCTGAGGGTCCACACAGTTTTGGGATCTCCTTGTCAGCTCCTTCCTGGCACATGCCAGCAAAGTGTGGCTGCTCAGTGGAGAAGTCCTCTACACTACCGAGTCCCTCTTTCCTCCATCTGTGTCATTCAACCTGACAGTTTCTTTGAGCAGTGGGAGTTCCATGGGACTCCTTCACAGAGATTTTTGCTGTTTCTCTTTTTAAAGAAGTGGCTCATGCCAGTTCCTGTTTATCTTCATTTGTGTTCTCCACTGTGCAGTTGAGGGGGAAGCCACAAGATCAAAAGTAAATGGGCTGCTTAGTCCTTGAAGATTTTATCTGCTGTGCCTGGGGGATCTGTCATGTCAATGACATTTTTAAGTGCTAAAATTAAAAATTAATTAAATATTAATTAATTAAATAATTAATTAAATTGTTAAATTAATTAAATATTAATTAAAATTAAATTAATTTTAATTTAATTAAAAATTAAATTAAATAATTTTATCATTCTAAGCAGTTTGTGTTCTGCACTAATTTTTTTAAGAAACTTCAGTGAGCTAGGTTTCTTTGTGTGTTTACGACGAGTGAGCAGCCTTAACTTTGCTCTGCATGCCATGATGAAAAGTTAATACCATTGTTGGTAATCAGAACTAGACTCTTGCCAAAACTGGTATTCATAACTTGCCTTCCAAGAAATAATATACTACTGACTGCTGCTACCATGCAGTTCTCAGGCATTTGCTACTTTGATTTTTGTTTATATTTAATTAAATATTAGGCTTTTTTTATACACTTTGCCTCAGTGATAAACTTGGAACAAATATGTCTCAATATCTCTGTTATGTTTTTATGTTTTTTCATCAGGATTTTTCTATTCTTGTCATTAGTAAATTGGACGTTAAAAGCTGTATTTCTAAATCTGGTTTTTAAACATCAAGCAGGGAAACAGCTGTGCACAGTGTAAGGAAGTGCTGTCCTATGCACTCACTGGATACAGCATCAGGATGCAGTCTGGATGGGCCTCTGCTGAACCAGCTCCAGTTTGCAAATTGATCCCTGATGACAAGAGTTGAAAGATAATAGGATAGGAGAAAATGCAGAAGAATAAAGAGAACAAGGAGGGAAACCTTCAAAAACCAAAACCCAGAGCAATTAGGATGCTGCATGCAAAAGAAAATGGAAGGTAGGAAGGCAAAAAAATAGTATGAGAAAAGTGGCCATATAGTTCCAGCTGTACTCTGTAGTAGCTCTTTGGCTAGAGCATCTTAAGAATTTGTTCCAAAAAGCTTTTATCAGAGAGAGCTGTTGTTCCACTGATTCATATCAAAGGTTAGTGTTGATGTGGGTTTCTCTCAAAAATGGCTTACTAAAAATCTAATTAATTTTGCAGTGGTGTGCATAAATTATGGAGAGTATGAAATGGAAGGTTACTCACATAAGACAATCATCCAGAAAAGTGAGTGATTCCAGGTTTTGCACTAGGTTTATTCTCTCACAGACACAGATGTCTAAGACAGACAACTCTGAGACACAGATGTAGGGGTAGCAGATAGTGATGCCCAGGCTCCGATTCCTTAATATTCTTTAACATAAAAGGCATGTCCACTCACTTGCTGTGCAGTCACATTCCCATCTGTTTTGCAACATACTCATCTTCTGGAATCCACTCTCATAAGAGTCACTTGACAGTTTTTGCTAAAAATGGTCATCAGGGCTGTGGCTATCACTAGTAGCAAGTTCCTCTACTTATTCAGGACTTCTGTGAACCATTCCTCTGATGATGAGCTTGATGGATCAACTGGCTGTTGCTCAGTGACCCTGTCACTGTAACTGGCAGACATGGATTTGACACATCAGAGCACGCAGGTACTTTGGAGGCCGGGTAATGTCAGTCCCTGACAATGCACTACACTCATGCAGAGGTGATGGCAAAGCAGAGCAACATTTTGAGTAATGTTACCAAGCAATGGGACAGCAGCTACCGTGGTTAAAATGTGTGCACATTTCTGTTTCTAGAGAAATCATTTAGTGTATTACTCAATCAAGAGATATTTTACATTTTCAGCAACATCTGCAAATTAAGAAGTATCTACGTCTGCTGTGAGTGGTTTTTTTCCATTTTTAAAAATATTTCTATGACTAATCAATCTCATTAAGCATCTAGGTAGATGTCAATAGTTATCCAAACTGTGACCTGTTCTGCAATAATAATGTTATTGATAAAGAGCATTTGAAAATTTACAGAAAGATATGAAATCTTCATAGTTCCTCTATATACTCTTATTAAGTCTAAATGCCAAATTGAAGAGGAAATCAAAAGTCAGAGAAGGAGGAGAACACGCAGTGTCAGATATGGTCATCTGTGTCCCATTTTAGCCCATTTAAGAGCCTGAAAATGATGCAATTTCACAAAGAGCAAGTCCTGTCTGTCCAACCTAGTGGTCTTCTATGATTGAGTGACTACATCAGTGGACAAGGGAATGGTTACAGATATCGTCTATGTGGACCGCTGTAAAACCTTTGACACAGTCTCCCACAACATCCTTCTCTCTTAATTGGAGAGAAGTGGATTTAATGAGTGGACTGTTAGATGGATAAGAAATTGATGGGAGTGTTGCATTCAAGGGTAGTGGTCAATGGCTCAGACTCTCAGTGTACATCAGTGACAAGTGGTGCACCTCAGGGATCTGTATTTCCTACCTTCATTAATGACATAGATCAAGGAATCGAGTGGACCCTCAGCAAATCTGCAGATTACACCAAGCTGAGTGGTGCAGTTGACCCACCTGAAGGACAGGATGCCATCCAGAGGGACCTGGAAACGCTCGAGAATGGACCCATGGGAATCTCATGAGGTTTAACAACACCAAGTGCAAGGTGCTCTACCTGGGTTGGGGAAACCTCCTGTATCAACATAGGCTGGTAGATGAACAGATTGAGAGCAGCCCTGCCAAGAAGGATTTGGGGTGCTGGTGGATGAGAGGCTGGATGTGAGCCGGCAATATGTGCTCGCATCCACAAAGCCAATGGTATCCTGGGCTGCATCACAAGCAGTGTGGTCAGCAGGTCAAGGGAGGTGACTCTGCCCCTCTACTCCACTCTGGTGAGACCCCACATAGAGTGCTCTGGGGTCCCCCCAACACAGGAAGGACATTGACCTGCTGGAGCAAGTCCAAAAGAGTGTCACCAAGATGATTAAAGGGATGGAGCACCTCTCCTACGAGGAAAGGCTGAAAGCATTGGGTTGGTTCAGTCTGGAAAAGAAAAGACTTGAGGGTGACCTACCTATGACCTTCTAGTACCTGAAGGTAGCCTTGAAGAAAGATGGAGAGGGACTTTTTATGAGAGCACATAGTAACAGGACAAGGGAGAATGGATTCAAACTGAAGGACAGTAGGTTTAGGTTAGATATTAGGAAGAAATTCTTTACTGTGAGGGTGGTAAGGCCCTGCCACAGGTTGCCCAGAGAAGTTGTGGATGCCCTATCCCTGGCAGTGTTCAAGGCGAAGCTGGATGGAGCTCTGAGAAACCTGGTCTAGTAATAGGTGTCCCTGCCCATGGCAGGGGCTTGGAACTAGATGATCTTTAAGGTCCTTTCCAACCCAAACCATTCTATGATTCTATGAATCCAAGTGAGCTCTTTTAGTGACAATATCCAAGATGCTGGGAGACCCTTAGCAGCTACACATCTTCTGGATGGTTCTGATGGCCAACACTCTACTTGTAGTTCCCTATTTGGTGGTCTTCCTGGGAGAAAAAAAGACTTGGAAAAGACATATTATCCTTCTGATTTTTCAGGTCCGA